>NC_029793.2:106797320-106821123 GCF_000816755.2 Arachis ipaensis | reverse complement strand
ATATTTTTCATATCAATTAAATTTTGATTTATTATTTATGAAGTATTAATTCACCACTTAAGATCAGAAAACGCCGTAACCCATAGAAAAACATACAAAGTTTATTAATTACTATAAAAGTATATATCAATCGTGGAATCTAAATTATTAGGCATAAGACAAGACAAGTAAATAGTGTTTGATGAGCTAAATTTTTATAGTGGTTTTTGAGATTTATAATTTTTATCATTTTTAAGATTTACTGAATTTGTCTCCAAGATCCAGTTTCAGGTACTATATTGGTCTTTAGATTTTTTCTAGCGTGAGTCAGCTAATTCTGATTTGTGTACTATATTGGTCTTTGAATTTTTTCTAGCGTGAGTCAATAAACAAAATGCTAGCTAATTCTGATTTGTCACGTTAGACACATAGCTAAATAGCGTCTTTTTGTTTTAGCTTTTAAATAAGACAAAAACAAGGTCGTTTTAGAGAATGAAGTGAGATATAATGATTTGCACATTATATAAACTATTCTTCTGATCTTCCTCTCATTTTTACCTTATTTAAGTGCCAAAATAAAACGACACTGCTTAGTTATGTATCTAACGTAACAAGTCAGTGTCAGTTTAACATTTAATTTATTGATTTAGTATTAAAAAAAATCAGAAACTAATATGGTATCAGAATTAAATTTAGGAATCAGTAAAAGAAGAAAAATGTGAATTTGAATAATCATTTTAAAAATTTAGTTGTCAAAATTGATATTTATTAAAAAGAACAAATGTATCAGATATTAGAAATGACAAGTTTATGGGAGTTGAAATTGATGTATAGAGAAGGGCAATTCAAAGGAGTTGGAGTTGGTATATAAGAAGGGAGAAATATATATAATCAATGCGTGAAAAATTTTCCCTTAATTTATAACCATCATGTCATTACTACCAAATAAATTAAATTAAATTAATGTGATATAATTGATTTGGTTTAAAACATTTAGATAAATTGTAAAATACCACAAAGACACCACGTCAATTTTATCATTACATGACAAATTTGATTTAATTATATATAATAGATTATAGATATTAACAAGGTGAAATGTCTTTTTTGATTGGAAGTTGCGACATTATATGCAACTAAATGATGAAGGGAAAAATATCTCGATTAATAAAAGACTTAAAAGTTAAAGTAGGTCTTTCAAGCTAATGCTAGATTTCTTTATAAATTGTGTGATGTGAAATGTACAGTCTCTAGTTGCTTGGAATGATTTGATTTGACATTAAAATAAAGTTGAACCACTAAAGAGGTTGCCAATTATATGTGCTGGTTCCAATAAAATGCTAGTATTAGATATTGTGTCCTTGTCATGCGAATATAAAACATAGTATAATTATGAACATGTAGACGAGACCAATTCATTGTAGAATACGAAACAGTTGATGCAATCAAAGGCACTGTGTATAGTGTATTACTTGATGCTCCCATACACTACTTTAATTTAATGGATACTCCTATAAACCTAGATTTACTTATTTATTTATCTTTTATCTGATTAAGTTATTAGTATCTAAATTCTATTATCAGAAATTTGAATAATTCATTTACCATGGACTTTCTGAAGTTTATATACACGTACGTTTGGGTTAGCAGTTTCCATTGGAATTCTTATTTTTATTTATATTTGTTTAATTTTTAAAAAAGTATGTTATTACACAATCCCAGTTTCAAAATTCTTTTAATAAAACGTTGAAAACTACAACGATAAGAAATTGGTATGCCATTGCAATACAGTAATAATTTTTATTATTTTCTAGATGCAACCTTTATTTTATTTAAACATATTCTCTGAATATAATCTGCAATTGTCACCACCTTTTGTCTTGAACGTTTATGTTCGAAAAAAATAGTCTCAATTCGACTCTTGTCGTTTCCCTCCTTTTTTAAAAGAAAATCAAAGATATTTTCTTTGGTCAACCTCCAAATTTATCTCAAAGCTTGAATATTTTCAACCTCAAAGATATTTTTATTATCACCAAAAATTTTGGTCNATATATATATATATATTACAACAAATAACATATATATTTTTCTTTTGTGCAAGTTCCCAGCAGCCACTCAATGCATGTTTTAGTTGGATCCGATGCCTTTCTTTCTAAGGCAAATTATGGCGATTAAGCCCGATTATTATAAGAAAATAGTAATGGGTCATGAAAACCCATATATTGGCTATCTGTCCTTTCCACCACGGCAAGCCCATAAAAACAATAAAAAGAGAAAATCATCTTGATAAATGAAAAAAAAAATGATAAGGATTTGTTTCCTTTGTGAAAATATTTTTTTAAATGTTAAAAAATCGAATTGGCTAAGAAGTATTCTGAAGGCATAAAAGAATAAATAAAAAAATTGATTTTTCTCATGCATTGAATTATAAAAAAACTTAAAAACTTAATTTTTACTTGTATTTTCTAAAAAAACTTTTTTTTCGGGTAATATTCAGCATTTTAAGATATGTTATAGTAAAATCTTTAAAAAAAATTATAAAAAATAAGAAGAGTAAATTTTATATTATATTGAAGGTAAAATCATTCAAAGAGGCTCAAACATGTAGAAATTAAAATGTCAGCTCATAGATATACTTTGATTTGGATTAGAAAGAGAAGAAAACATGTAGAAGGTGGCCCAAATATGAAATCTAAAGTTTTATTGGATGAGGGGAAGGGTAACTCGACCCATATGGAGAAGGATGACGAATCTTTCTCTGCTCCAATTTTTTCTTCTAAAATTCGAAGAGCAGATTAATAAAAGGCTGGCCTATATCAAACAAGAAAAAGAAGACGTTTTAAAAGGAGATCTCAAACTAATAGTAATTGCATGAGCCGGAAAAAAAAAGTAAAAGTCTAAGGGCCCGTTACTTTATTAAATTATTTTTTTATTTCTAGTTTCTAGAATATTTATATTTCTTCTTTCTATTCTAAAATAGAATATTTATTCAGTTCTATTTCGAAATGTATCCAGCACAAAAAAAAAATGAGTAATTCCAAACCATTGGATGAAATCTCACACCATTAAAAACATCATTGATGGCTACTTGATGGCTATAAATCACAAAAGTTGCTAACCCCCTAGCACTCCTAAAAAAAAACTAATAGTAATTGAAATTCAAAGGAGGTTGAGTTGGTAGACAATCATCCATAATATCACCAACGGTCGGTAGTAGAAACTCTCTTTTTCTCTCCGTACAACACTGTTTCATCAGTTCGGGACGACGCCCTCTACCGCAATGAGAGGTGAGTATGTCTGTGGTGGACACTCAAGATCTCATGAACCAAAACAGAAACAAACGATGGAGCTTGAGAGCACAGGAAGACATGGGAAGAAAGTAAGAAGGGCCGGAGAAGAGGAGGGGTTCATTGGAATTCTGTCTCTAGTATCAGGGGAGGAAGACTGGATGATAGAGGAGACAGAGAGACAAGTAGTCTCGACACTGGCAATCCGAATCTTCAGTGAAGCAGTTAAGGGAGGTTGAAAGCCAGTTAAGAAATCGGAAATGGAGGATGATGAGTTCTCCTCAACCACAGACGAAGGGAAAAGCTCGAAGGAAGAGGAACAGGAACAGGAACCTGAAAAAGGTCACAACCGAAGAACACCGGAGAAGAGCCAGCAGCCGGATATCAGGGTGAAAAAAGTGGATGGAATTGTTAACTTTGTCCTCAATGAAGCTGCTTTGAACACATTAAGACACCCCTGGGAGGATACTTTAATCGAGAAATTACTAGAGAGGAAAATATCATTACCGGTCCTCAGTAGAAGATTGAAAATAATGTGGGAAAAGCAAGGAAGTATTGAGGTTATTGACATAGGTAATGATTTCTTCATTGTCAAGTTCTTTTCACAGGAAGATTTAGACTTTGTGCTAACAGGAGGCCCTTGGAGAATTTTCGATCACTATCTAACCATTAGGCCATGGAAACCAAACTTCAACCCAGTTGAAGCCACAATAGATACTATCGGAGCATGGGTGCGACTACCCGGTCTGGCGATTGAATATTATGATGAAGAGATGCTCAAGAAGATTGGAAATGTGATTGGTCAGACTATGAAAGTAGACGTGAATACAACAGATAAAACAAGGGAAAAATTTGCGAGGCTATGTGTGCAATTGAATCTCACAGCTCCCCTAGTGGCGCAATACTCAATTAAGGGAGTGAAGTATGGAGTGGAATATGAAGGGTTATACAATATCTGCTTTGCCTATGGTATGGTGGGACATGAGCAAAACGATTGCCCGAAAAAACCACAGCTGAAGTAACCAAAAAAGGTCCACAACAAGCGGCCATGGAGGAGGGGACGAGAGTAGAAAAGACTGGAAGTGGAAATGATGGATAGGACAAGGGCAATACTGAATTTGGCACAAAAGGGTAAAAATGTAATAGGAGAAGGAAGCAGTGCTTATGGACCCTGGATGACGGTCCAACAAACAACACGTGGCAAGAGGACAGCAAAACAAAATATTGATGTAGGTAGTGGAGACAAGGGTGGAACGAGTAGCAAGATCGTGAATGGCGAAAATGATACGAGGTATCATATTTTAGGGAATATAGAGGGGACCAGCTCTGATGAACATAACTCGGATCATGCTAATCATGTGGGTGAAGAGAATGTCTCCCACAAGGAAAAGAATGATAATGCTGAGAAAACAGAAAGTACTAAGGAGAAAAACCAAACCAAGCCCCTTAACCAGAAAAAATCCCAAGCCAACAAAATCCCGGAGATATCCCATCTTCTATTCGCAGACGACCTATTGATTTTTGCAGAAATGGGGATGGAGCAAACACAGAACATCCAAGAATGCCTCATCCCATTTTTGCACTCAATCAAGTTTGAAAATTAGTGTGGAGAAAACATCCATAGTCTTTTCTAACAACACAAGGAGAGAGAAAAGAAATCAGATTACTAGCTTATGCCAATACCAGGAAAAAGCCAATCTGGAAGGTATTTGGGAGCCATGATCAATAACCATAGAAAAGGTAAAGACCGCTTCAAGAATGTGCTAGAGAAAGTTCAAAGAAAACTTAAAGGTTGGAAAGCCAACTACCTATCTCTTGCTGGGAGGATAACCATGGCCAATTGATCCTTAACTCAATAGCGAATTTTGAAATACAACACTCTCTCCTACCAAAGAGTATATGCAATTAGCTTGAGAGAATGCAAAGAGGTTTCATATAGGGAGAATCGCAACAGCAAAAGTGAATTCATCACATTAGTTGGAACACCTTATGTCTCCTGAAGGGCGAAGGGGAGAGGGGTTGGGATTAGACATATGAAGATGGTCAATGATGTATTTTTAATGAAACTCCTATGGAAACTGATCACTGACAGGGATGCTTTGGTTGCCAAAGTCTTCTCTCGAGGTACATTCGCAACAGGAATACTACATGGAGTTTGTGTAGTAAATAGGCAGATTCACCCTTGTGGAAAGAACTTGTAAAGCTTTGGCCTTTACTAATAGAGAACTGCAGCTGCAACATAGGTGATGGGATGAGAACCCTGTTCTGGCTTAATAGATGGGTGCAAGATGAAGAATGCTTGATCACAAAGAATCTTCTGCATACCAAAGACATTGATATCAAGGCAAAAGTGGCAGATTTGACGGATGATAGTGGAGAATGGAACTTCCATGAATTGAGAAGGGTGTTCCCGCAAGTAATCTTGAAGAAGATTCAAACCATACCCCCACAAAAACAATGGATGGAAGACACTATCAAGTGGAATCATAACTTGAATGGTGAAGTTACGGTTTCATTAGTGTATAAACTGCTAACAAGAAATAATTATCAGGAAGACCTACCGATGTGGAAACATATTTAGAAGTGGAAAGGAATAGAGAGAATTAAAGTCCTAATGTGGAGGCTAGCCCATGGAAGAATCCTAACGGCGGGAAAAAAAGCAAAAATTATTGGAACAAACCCAAATTGCTGCCCTAATCAG
Organism: Arachis ipaensis; assembly: GCF_000816755.2. Classification (NCBI taxonomy): domain Eukaryota; kingdom Viridiplantae; phylum Streptophyta; class Magnoliopsida; order Fabales; family Fabaceae; genus Arachis; species Arachis ipaensis. The sequence goes on along the minus strand of NC_029793.2, from coordinate 106,815,156 downwards.
CCCGAGACTGTGCTTCATGCCTTTCGGGATTTTCCACAAGCAGCAAAAATTTGGAGCCAACTGATACAACCAACTGTAATAGCCATCTTATTTGGTACGAATCTAACAAATTGGTTAAAACTAAATATGGAAACTAGTTTTGGAACAACATATGAGCACTCTTGGAAGGATAAGTTTTTTGTGACTTGTTGGTGGATGTGAAAATGGAGAAACCAAGAAGTGCATTCCCCCTCCCCCTTTCAAAAGACTCAAGAATGCAGTCAAATTAATAAAATCTAATATTAACAACTACAAAGAAGCACTGTTAAAGAAAAAAGACGGAAGAATCAATAACCCATCAAATAGGGAGCAAGCGATTTGGTACCCACCTCCCCAAGGGCGGGTGAAACTGAACATAGATGGTGCCTAAAGGGAAAAAATAAAGGAAGCAGAGAGTGTTGGCTTACTAAGAACACAGGAAGGGGAGTGGATAGAAGGTTTCACAGCAAGATTAGGAAATTGTCAAGCTATACAGGCAAAACTGTGGGGTGTTGTCCATAGGCTGAAGATGGCATGGGACCTGGGTATGAGGAGAGTAGTTGTAGAAGTTAATTCAATAGAAGTGTATGAGGAGATAAATCTCAAGCATAATACACAACGTTTTAATCTCCTCTTAAGAGAAATTGAGGAGTTTCGAAGAAGACCCTAGGAGCTCATCTTTCAACACACCCTGAAAGAAAGGAACATGTGCACTGATTGGCTTGCAAAAGAAAGTTTCAAAAGGTACAATGGATTCAGCTTTATTGATAGTATACCCAAAGGAATGGAATCTCTATGTAAATGATAGAGAAATGGATAATCGTTATAGACAGTTAGCTTTTATTTCTTTCTTTGGGCCTTGGCCCCGATGGTTCACAAAAAAAAATTCAAAAGAGGTCAAAATTAGGTTGAAAAAAAGAACAAAAGGGTTGGGACATATATACACAGAAGAACAGGAAAGGAAAAAATAAAAAAAAAGATCAAGTGTGCTGATTAGAAGAGAAAGAAAAATGGAAACAAAAAAGAAAATACGAGTGAGAAGGAGAAATTCAATCAAGAACAGCAAGATCATCAATAAGGATCTAGATGGTGAAACAGAGGTGGCGGAAACAAGTAATGAAGAAGATAATGAAGATGAAGAAACAAAATCTTGGAGGGTTATTGGGACACAATTAATGTTTCAATATGATGATGAAGATGAAACAATAAATCATCTTCAAAGGGAGCTTAAAGTCGATAATATAAGAGAAGACATCATTGTCAAAACAAGATCTAGAGGCAGAAAAAAGAGGGCACACAATCAAGTTGGTAACATTAATGTTTCAATATGATAATGTTTTGAAATTACAGAGGTTAGAAAGGTAGAGGAAAGGCAAGGGGTGTGTGTAAGAATTGGTTAGAAAACTATGCTCGTAATTTTTGGGATTGGTTAAATAAAGTCTTCTTCTATCTTTGTAAGTTGTGCAAAAAATGTGGAGATAAGGTGATTTTGGATGAGAAAAAATAGATACAAATGATAGTGGTGGAGGATTATTGTGAATTTGTGACAGTAAAACTTTTATTGAGAATAATAGGATTAACGGCAATAGATGGATGTATATCTATGGTATGCTAAGGCAGGTAGAATTGGAGCTAGCAATTATGGTAGTTTATGGAGAACATCCAGTGATAGATAGCATAAATATGTAGAAGAAAATGGCAGACCAGAAAAATAATTTAATACCATGTATTGTGATAGGATATTTTAATGAAGTCATGTATCCAAAGGAGCGTTATAATAGCATAGTAAGTCTTGTGAGGATGGAAGAGTTCAGAGAATAGATTCAGAATATAAACCTTGTGGAGCTCCCATTACAGGAAAAAAAAGTATACATAGATGAAAGGTAGCCAAGCCAATCGTCTGGATAGAATTTGTGTGGATTTGGTTTGGATTAAAAAATTTTCAAGTTTAAAAATTGAGGTGATAAAATCTTCCAAATCTGATCACATACCGTTGAGCTTGCAGGTGAAAGAACAAACTGTGATCCTAGGTCTTCTCGGTCATTGAATATATGGTTTTCGCACCCAAGCTTTATTCCAATGATCGAAAAGGAATAGAATCCGTGGGGAATGTACTTACTAATAAAAAATGAAGAAGCTGAAGTGTGTAATCACAAGATGGAATAAGGAGATCTTTGGCAATGTGGATGAAAGAGTAAAAATATTGGAGGAAGAAATAACTAAGGTGGATGAGAAGTTGGAGAAGAATAAAATTGAATCTAATTTGAAGGTAAGTAGAAGAAAAGCTTTAGAAGGTAAACTGAAACGAGAAAAAAGGAGAGTAATTGAGGCAGCTATCGAGGGATAGATATATTTAGGAAGAAGATAAAAAATAAAATACTTCTATACAACAGAAATAATTAAGAGCATAAGAAAACATGTATCAAAACTAATAGTTAAAAATAAGTCGTTAAAAATCTGAGAAGAATAAAGCAACTCAAGTTGGAATACTTAAAAGAATATCTCCTAAACAAGCTTGGGATTTAAAAAAGTTGTCTACAAATGTAGATATCAGAGATGCAGTTTTCAGTTGTAGTCCTTCAAAGGCACTAAAGCCAGACAGGTTCAACATATTGTTCATAAAGAGTACATAAGATATTATGGATGAGGAGTTTAACTAATTTGTGATAAATTTTTTTAAAACTAATTTTCTACCAAGGAACTTAAATATGACATGGGTAACACTGTATCAAAGATAGATGTTCACATGGAAATAAAATAGTTTAGGCCAATTAGCATGATTGGTAGCAACTACAAAGTAATATCAAAGATGCTTGTCAAAAGAATGAAGGTGGTAATGGATGAGATGGTGGGTGAAAATTAATTAGCTAGACAAATTTTGGATGGGGCCTCATTGCTTGTGAAATGCTAGGATGGATGACGAAAAATAAAAAATGACAGGGTGATTGTGAACTTCAATTTTAAAAAGACGTACAACACAGTAAAGTAGTCATTTTAGATCACGTTTCAGAAAGGATGGCGATTAATTAAATATGGAAGGGGTGGATTAGAGGGTTGTTAGAGAGACAAGCATGTCAATTATTACCAATGGATGTCCAACTGAACCTTTCCATATTAAGAGAGAGTAGTGCCGAGGTAATCTAATATCACTCGTTCTGTTCATTTTGGTGGCAGAGGTGTTGAATTATATATTGGAGTTAGCAAAGAAAAAGAATTTATTAGGAGATTGGTGTTAGAATAAATTGTTTTATAATCCAGATCATCTATATTAAACCATAAAAAATATATGTCACAGTGCGAAAGCTTACCTGTACTCATAAAAGTGATAGAAGAGTTGTCTCAGTCATCCTCAACTAAAATCTTCTATATCCCTGATAGGGCTGAATTGTAACTCCTCTGATGGGAAAAGAACAACAGAGGCGGCTTTGGTATGTTAGAAACCAAAACCCTGAAGTCACTATTTATATTTAAATATGGCATTCATTAAATCCTAAAGCCCAAATAAAAACAGTATCTAAATCTCAAATAAAGATAGTAACTGGTTTTATTCTCATTTAATTTTAAATCAAAAGTAATTATGACTTATTCAATTTAGCATTTACAACAAAAATGAGATCACCGTTATATAAGTCATTTAATTTGAAATAGCATAGTTTGTGATTATAATTAATATATGTATTTCTCACAAACAAATTAGAAAATTAAATAATTTCTCAACAATCTCCCACTTGGGCTATACATATTTTCTTCTTTAGTTGTTCGGTTAGAAAGCTTCTTTGGAGTTTTCGTTATTATGATTTCGTACAGAGGTAGGATTATGATAATTTTTCACTGATTAAATTTGTATTGGTTAAGTGAATTAATGTTGTGATTGATTATTGATTGAATTTGATTGAATTTCTGTTGAATTTTTGTGATATATTGATGAATTTGTGGAATTCATGGTTCGGCCATGAAGAGGCCAGTAGGAACCAAATTATTTGATAAACTTGGGAGTTGGGATATTGTTGAAGCACGTTAGAAATTGATGAGATACGATGGTCGAGAGATCAACTGAGAAACAGTGAAAATTGGTAACCGTAAAGCTCGAAACGGATTAAAAATTATATATATTTTCGAACAGATTTCAATAAAGAATTTTTTTGAGTAAGGGCTGTGATTGTTACCATTATAATATTATTATTTTGAGAATAAAATTTTATTTTGATAAAAGTTGAGATTGATTTTGTAAATATATAAATTTCGGGGTATTTTTCGTAAAAAATAAAAGTTCCAGAGTAAATCAGATATTTTATAAGAGTTCAGGTTATTTCTAGAAATGTGAAATTAAATTAGTATTTTTTTTTAAATATAAAGTTAAAATTAGTAATTTTATAAAATGTTGGGTTAAAAGTTAAAATATTTAAAAGCTTGAAGTTAGAATATAATTCCTAAAAGCTTCAAGAATAGGACGTTAGTAAAGAGGTTTTGATATAAAAATAATAATGTTAATACTCTTTTATTATTAATACTAGCTTACTTGTACCAATATAATATATTAATATTTTATTTAAAAGATATTATTTTATTTAAGATATAATAAAAGGATAAGTAGAAAATTGTCCTAAAAGTTTTAGAAAGACAAATCTAAATTAAAAATCTTTGATTCTCTTTCCACAAGACACTTAGGAAAATGTGAGAGAATAATGTGAAAATAATTTATATTGTGGAATGATAAGAAAGAAAAGAAGAAAGAAAAGAAAAGAAAAAAAAAAGATTAAGGAAATCTCTACCACAGTAGAGTAGAGCAAAGACTAATAAGAAAATCTAAAGAACTTTTGCCACAGGAGAGAAGAAAATAGAAAAGAAAATAATGTATTAACTAAAAGGATCTTCTGTCATAGGAGAGTAGAGGGCAAAGATAAAAAGGTTTTAAGAGACTCTCTGCCACAAGAGAGCAGATGCAACCTTGGTTAGGTCTTAGTGCCAAATGTCGACGCCAACACATTGAGAATTGTTTTCCAAATGTAAGCATATTACAATACATTTAAAAGTCACATTGTATGCGGCCTGACCATAAGACTTATATGCACACTGTATGCATTTGGAAAGCCATATTTGAGACTTGTGCCCGGGTAATGTCGGGAGCGGGTAGACAACAGACACATGACATACTAGAAGATTCCGCTTATGAGGACCTCGCTTAGGTAGCTATTTGAGTTGGGGTGGACTTGGTTCCCATCTACAAATATTATGACCCGTTAAAGAGAAAGATTACGCAGTTGTTGTTGTTTTGGAGACATCCTGTTTAGCCACGTTTGAAGACCTATAGTGTCTTCACCTCACTTTTGTGATTTTAGAGGGGACTAGGCTTATAAAGAGAATTAGGCTAGCTTGGATTCCAGTTTAGGGGCTTTTTGAATAGGTTATTTGTGAGATGCTTATGAATATTTCTATATTATCTTGTGACTGTTATTATAACTACTGTTGATGTGTGTTGACTTAATGTTTTGTTAAAAAGAAAAAGTCTTTCGTAAAACCGACAACGTATTAACTATGATCAGGCTCATATTTATTAAATAATAGATAATAATTAGGAAGACAAGTTAGTAGCACTTAGTTTTCATAATGATCTAGACAACAATTGGAATGTTACAATTTCAATATCATCTACTATACGAAGTCCATTGACAGTTTCGCAACCATATGCCATGTTTGGATGCCTCAAAGCAAGCAACGTACTCTACTTCCATTTTTGAAGAAGCTACAAGAGTCTGTTTGTTAAACATCCATGTAATAGCTCCAGCCAACATGAAGACACAGCCTGAAGTAGAGCGTCTACTATCTTGACATCCCACAAAATCGGAATCAGAGTACCCAATGATCTCTAAATTTTCTGATCTTCGATAAGTAAGCATGTAATTCTTTGTTCTCTTCAGATAATGCATTACGTGTTTAACAGTTATCCAATGATCTATGCCAGGATTGCTCAAGTATCTACCCAACATTCCCACTATGAATAATATATCGAGACGTGTGCAGACTTGAGCATACATTAAGCTCCCTAGTGCTGATGTATAAGATTTATCATGCATTGCTATCCTCTCAATATCATTTTTAGGGCATTGGTTGAGACTAAACTTATCTCCTTTAGTTATGAGTGTGTTCATTGGTCTACAACTTTCCATTATCTTTTCAATATAGTTCTTTTGTGATAATCCAGGAATAACTTGAGAGCAATCTCTTAGTATCTCGATTCCTAATACAAAAAAGGCATCACTAAGATCTTTTATTTCAAATTTGTTCGATAAAAATTTCTTAGTTTCATGCGACAATCCTATATCGTTACTGGCAAGTAGAATGTCATCAACATATAAGACCAAAGGTATGTATTTACTCCCACTAAATTTGCGGTATACACATTCATCTATAATATTTACCTCAAAACCATACGAGGTAAATACTTGATGAAACTTGTGATACCATTGATAGAAAGCTTGTTTGAGACCATAGATGGATTTCTTTAACTTACAAACCATAGATTTTGAATCGCCTGATATAAATTTTCTAGTTGTATTATATACATCATTTTATCAATGTCACCATTGAGAAACGTTGTCTTTACATCCATCTGATGTAGCTCCAAGTCAAAATGAGCTACTAGTGCAATTATGGTTCTAAAGAAGTCTTTCGATGATACTAGAGAAAAAATCTCTTTATAGTCTATGCCTTCCTTTTGAGTAAAGCCTTTAGTGACTAGACGAACTTTATATCTCTTGACATTACCCTTAGAATTCCTTTCGATTTTAAATATCCATTTACAACTAAATAATTTCACACCTTCAGGTAATTCTACGAGATACCAAATGTAATTGTCTTTCATAAACTTTATCTCTTCTTTCATTGATCGATCCATTTTTTAAAGTTAGAACTTTGCATGACTTGAAGAAAATTGATTGGGTCATTTTTCTATCATACCAATGCCACCCTCATGTTCTTGGAGATAGACTACTTATTCATCCAAAATTACACTTCTCATTTCTCTGTTGGATCTCTTTAACGACACTTCTTGAGGTTGTTGAGCTTGCTGTATGGGTTGGAGTTGAGGAGGATTCTCATTAGTCACTTGTACTGTAGCAGTATCTATAGTAGGATTCTCATTGTGCTCTTGTACTATAACTGCATCCTCATCAAAAGTAACATTCCTAATATTTTTTTCCTCAAAACTCAGCATCCTCAAGAAATATCCCATTTTCCGTTTCAAAAATAGACTCTTGTCCTCGTACGCAAGCCCCTTTGGACAAGAAATCTGTCCAGTGTCGCATGGAACTGCCCACACACGCGAGCCTATAAATTTTCCCATTCACGTACGCATGCACACGCCCGCATACGCAGGGCATCTGGGCAAAGCCAAGGGTTTGCGTCGCACGTGTATTCGCGTACGCATTCCCATAAAAAGTGGTAAAAAGCTGTTAAGTTATGCAGAAATTACTTTTGCACACAGAACTTTCAATGTGCATAACTTTTTCGTTAAAAATTATTTTTAGTCATTTTTTCGAACGTCACGAACTTCCTAGACCTAATTTACAAAATAATCATTCTAGAGACATCAATTGAAACCTAAAAGGTTGTCAAGAACTATACAATGGCATAGGAAACTTGAACAATACTAAAATAGTAACACGAGGTGTATTCCGAAACGATCAAGGAGCATGAAATCAATCAGCTTAAGCATGTTCACCACAGATGCGGCGAGCAAGCTGAATGTCTTTGGGCATTATGGTGACCTCTTGGCATGGATGGCACACAAGTTGGTGTCCTCAAACAAACCAACCAAGTAGGCTTCAGCAGCTTCGTGGAAAGCAAGGACAGCATGGCTCTGGAACCTCAAATCAGTCTGCAAACATAATAAATCAATCAATAAATAGGAATCATTACATATTTTACAGCAAAAAATAACCCAACGCACCAGGACTAAGAACTAGAAAATTTTTCATAAAAGAACTAATCCTATAACCTTGTAGCAACTTCATGTTGTAAGTACGACTACTGAAATTAATAAAATAGTGAGCTTACCTGAATATCAATATTATTTTGTTCAAAATCCTCAAATAAAAATTTAACTTCTCCATTAGAATATAAGGGTCATAAATTGTTTCAAAGCCATTTAACATTTGCCAAATTCTCTTATTAATTAAGCCTCTAATATTAAGTTATCTTATAAGACCACTTGCCCGTGTATAATGAAATTCAGATCAATTACAAAAAGGAAGAATAAAAAACACAGCACTATCATATGGAATAGTTTGAAAAGAACATGCAAGAACTAAGCATTTAACACAAGATTAGCATTAAACATCATGGTTGAGCCAACAAAATATAGTAAGATAGATAATAAAAATAAATAAAACAGATATCAAAGGGAGGCCAACCTTGGGTGCTAGATAACAGAGTCTTCTTCCACCAGTGTCAAAGAAAAAAGAAAAATCCAATGGGTCATCATATGGAATGTAAGTAGGTTTGAAAGATGTAAAGTTCGCAAGGTACAACCAATTCGAGGATGTAATCAGCACATTCTCACACTTAATATCCCCTGCAGAAATACAAGTACACTACAAAACAAAATGGGACATGCAATCCCATAATGTTGACATTAGCAATTCAGATATGAAGAAAATTGTACCTAAAATCTGGCCTTGAAATAAGGCTCCTTATTAGTTGAAAATCAAATACATTCTGCATCAGGAATGTCAACGAGCTTTATCTTAGATATCTGCATGAATGCAGAATATTTAACCCCAATATAATAGAAATTTCATTAAACTTTTAAGGTAAGAAAAGCACAGGTCACTAGGTCATGCTCCTTGACGAAGCCCAAAAGCATGGGTTTGGATTTTCACACTAAAAGTAGAATTTGTCCGTTGCAAGTATAGTCCAAACCCAACAATTGAACATCAATCAAATAATAAATTTAATACAAAATAACCGAGAATATTTAGCTCCCGGGTCGTCTTCCCTAGGAGTTGCAATGAAGTGTATAATTATTGGCTATGAGAGAGAGCATGGGGATTGTGAATGCAAACAAGAGAGCAAGAAATGTAAGTAGCAATAAAGTAACTTAGCATGCAAGAAAGTAAAAGACACAAAGGCTCAAGAGGGATCCTCTAAAAAGGATGATGATGACTCCTCCCCTTCCAAAAAGAAAGACAAAGGAAAAGGACCAATGAACTGAAGCTGCTCAAGGTTGTTGAGTTCCATGGTTGACAATCTCAAAATTTTGAATTTCTGTTTAAGTTTCTTTATGTTTGAATTTCTGTTTGATAATAAGTTTCAATGTTAGGATAGTTTATGTTTTGATGCTTAGTTTTTTTCTTTTTTTTATGCCCTGAAGTCTTTTATGAGTCTTTTTTAATTACAAGAAAGAAAATGCAATGTTAGTTCAAGTTCATATACATCAATAAAAGATTAGTTTGTTTCCATAAGAGTTAGTGTGAGTTTTTACAAAAACAAGAGCAAAAGAGACTAAGACCAAGTGGAATTGTTAAAAAAAAAACTAAGAGATAAGGAACTAAGTGTAGAACCTTGAATGAACTGAAAAGAAAATGAGTCATGAAAAGCAACTAGGCTTAAAAGGTAGGACAAGTAGAGGCAGAAGGGTGTCCCTTGAATATCTATAGAACCAAGAAGTAGTAAGCAATAAAGACCCAAGGCTCTGAGCATCAACTACTAGGATGAAAAGAAACACTAAATAGCTCACAAGAGTTGGAAAACCTAGTAGATGCTTGTGGTGAAGATGTCAAGAAGAGGCCTGGGTAAGTAAATTCTTAGAGGTGTTTCAACACCTAGTACCCTAAAGCCAACTGGTTTAGGAGTGCTAATTGAAAGCCTAACTAAAGGGTTGTCTTGAGACAAAATATTTAGAGTCGTGGTCAATGATAAAAAAAGAAAAAGTGAAAGGAATAAGATAATCAAAAGAGAATGAAATAACTTTTACTACTTCAAGGTGACAATCAATAAAAAAGGCCTTTGAAGTTTATACTTGAAATATCCTTCAAGAACCTAGGAGTTCTTTGTGACATTGAAATAGAATATTCATGTGTTAAACACTTAGCCTTATCCTTAACAATGTTGCATGCATTCAAGGTCAAGTCTCAATTTATATAAGAACTGCTCACATTGATTTGCTTGGGACAAGCAAAGCTTAAGTTTGGTGTTGTGATGACTTGCATCATCTACCCTTTTTTCTTGCATAAAAAGGACCATAAAAGAGCATAATCTCATTTGATTATTGCAATTCATGCACTATTTGATGAATATTATGGTACATTGCTTTGAAATGGGTTTGTGCTAAATTTCAGGTGAAAAAGACATCAAAAAGGGGAAGAAAACAACAAAACAAGATGGGCGTGTGAAACTGGCGTGCCACTTGGAGCAAACGCCACAAAATTGTATGGGCATGGCATGCCAGGAGCTGGGCGTGGCATGCCAGTACTAAATTCCAGAAAGGAACCTCAAGCTCTCTATATGAGCGTGGCACGCCAAGAACTGGGCATGGCACGCCAGTTATGAATTCCAGAGAAGCACAATTGAACATTTTGCATGGCCGTGGCACGCCAGAAGCTGGGCGTGGCACGCCAGTGTAATTTTCCAGAGAGCAATGTTGAAGGCCACCAAAGGGGCGTGGCACGCCTAACCCATCACATACTATGGGCGTGCCACTTGAACCATGGGGCGTGGCACGCCAGTTCATCAATCCAGAAGAAATCAAGACCCTAGGCATGCCACTTGGTATCGAAGGTGTGGCACGCCAGCTTCAAAAGTCACTTGGGCGTGCCACCTGAAAAGCCAGGCATAGCACGCCAAGCTTAAAAGACCCACACTAGAAGGGGCGTGCCACTTGAGCAGCAAGGCGTGGCACGCTAGTACAAGTTTCTAGAGAAGAGATTGAAGGCCAAAAGGCTGGGCGTGCCATTTGATGTTGAAGGCGTGGCATGCCAGCCTCAAATTGTCACTTGGGCATGCCACTTGAGCATCCAGGCATGGCACGCCAACATACAAGGAGACCAAAGCAAAGCTGGGCGTGCCACTTGATGTCGAAGGCGTGGCACGCCAAGCCTTCATCCTCACTTTGGCGTGGCACTTGAGCATCCATACGTGGCACGCCAACACTCAAGGAAGCCAAAGCAAAGATGGGCGTGCCACTTGAAGAACCAGGCGTGGCACGCCAATCACTGGACCAAGGCAAAATGCTGGGCGTGGCACGCCAGAAGCTGGGCGTGGCATGCCAGTTATATTTTCCAGAGAGGGAGATAGGAGGTCAACCATATGGGCGTGCCACTTGGTATCGAAGGCGTGGCACGCCAGCTCTAGAATTTCACTTGGGCGTGCCACTTAAAGTCTCAGGCGTGGCACGCCAGCATCACCAACCAACCAAGAGAAGACCTGGGCGTGCCACTTGAGTTATGGGCGTGGCACGCCAGCGAAGGACCAAGCACACATAATGGGCGTGCCACGCTAGTTCAACTTTTCAGAAGCAAGAAGAAGAGGGAGAAAGCCTGGGCGTGCCACTTGAGGTCGAAGGCGTGGCACGCCAGGCTACATAAGTGCTTAAAAGAACCCTGGGCGTGCCACTTGGGCTCGAAGGCGTGGCACGCCAGGGATGCCAATGAAGGAGGGCGTGCCCCTTGAGGAGTTGGGTGTGGCACGCCAAGCCAGATTCAGAGCCGGGCGTGGCACGCCACTGAAGCGCCAGTCACACGCCAGCTGGAAGATCACGTTTATTGAGTTTTTTCCCCCTCCAAATTGTATTTTTCTTTTCACTTTTTGTATTTTCTTTATTTTCTAGTGCTAGGAGTAGTATAAATAACCCCTGAAAGTACTGAGAAAGGGGTTAAGCAGTTGAGCTATTAGTCATAGTTAGATTTACTTTTCACTTTATCATCTCTTCTATCTCTTGTACTATTCTTTGAGCTATGAGTAGCTAAATTCCCTCTCATTGAGAGAGGGAGCTCTGTTGTACTTGATAGATTAATGATAGTGAATTTCTTCTTCTCTTCATCTTCTCTTTGATTTGCTAGAAGGAATTTCGTTCTTCATGCTTAGCATTCAATCACCTTGGAAAAAGGGGTTGAATGCAAAATGGGTTTCATGGGAACCTTCGAAAAGGAAACATGAAACCATGCTAGAAATCCCTTCTCATACTTGAGTAGGATCTGGGTTTTGGGGTTTGGATATGGTGACATATAATCCTCCCTCTACTTGGACCTATGATTATGTGTGGTATAATTAGGGACCAAGCATATCTCTCTTCATAAGCAATTAGACCAAGAAATTGGCTATTGATCAAGATCTGAGAGATTGAGTCACCAAGGGATTGGGGCTCAATCAATCATGATTTCCAAGAGGTCAATGAGTTGCATGATTGAAGAGGATATGAGCTGGATTTAATCCAAAGAGAACAATATCTCCTTATCTCAATAAATTCCCCTATTCTTATCTTCCACTTTCTTTATAGTTTTTCTTTATATTCTGCAAATCCCCATTCCCATTTACAATTAAGCCATTTATGTTTCTGCACTTTACATTATTGTCATTTCCGTTTCTGCCATTTATTGCTTTCCTTTATTTTTGAGTCATTTATATTTCTGCACATTTACAATTCTGCAATCACAATCTATTCTGCTTAGCTTGACTAATTCACCAATTGATTAAAATTGCTCAAATCTACCAATCTCTGTTGATACGATCCTACTCCACTGTGGGTTATTACTTGACGATAATTTTGGTGCGCTTGCCAAAAAGAACGGATTCATCATTTTTATATGGGGTGTGAATTCCAGTCCATCACAGCCCTAAAAAAACCCATGGTTTTCAAAAAGAGGAAGACAGAGTTAGCTGCTGGAGATAACAATTTTTATAGGGGAGGAATTGACTATCTTTATGAGTAATCAAGAAAAATTGCATTTCTTTTCGAATGTGGGTAATGGAACGTCGATTTGGGATCGTAGTTTCTCTTCTATGATGGTAACTGATGAAGTGTTTCAATCATCATCTGATGTTACACTGGTCAATGAAATAGATGATATTGGTATCAACTAATACCTACACGTGTGTATAAGTAAAATTTAGACATAATATAAGTATAAAGTTAGATATTTATTAGGGTAACTACTAAAAATGTACTCGGATAATTTTTTCACCGATAAAAATGCACTTGAATTTTGCTGTCAACAAAAATGCTCTCAAATAATTTAAAAATACGACAAAAATATCCAGCATTAAACATGTATTATCAAAAAATTCTTTAGAGATTTAATTTTGAAGCAATTTTTTGCAAGGATGATTAAAAAATGAGATATGTTTATTCTTAAAATTTGGTGATTTTTCAGTATGTATATATTTTTTGTGATTTTTTAAAAGTATTATTGGTTATTGACAAAAAAAATCACAAAAAAATATATACTCAGAGAAAAATCACCAAATTTTAAGAATAAAAATATCTCATTTTCTAATTATGCTTGCAAAAAACCACACCAAAATTCAATCTCTAAATCATTTTTTGAGAAGAGGCCTGCTACACATACAAGTCATTTTGGCATAGAAGTTCATATAAGTTGGCCTAAATCCAACAAAAATAACCCTCAATTTAGATTGTTTGTTAACAAGCTCTTCTCCAACTCTTGAATAGTGCAAAAACCATTATGACAAACAGTTCTTCTCCTTCAATCAAAACCGCAACACTCAATTCAAACAAAGATCAAAATTTCTCAAAAATCTCTCAAAATCGTCATAAAAAATAAAGAAAGTTTCGAAGCTGAATTCGAAAAGAATTATGAGAAAATGAAATAAGAAAATGAGAAAGAAGAAACAGTAGAAGATGAGGAAGAGGAAGAGTTTTAAATTATGCAGAACTTATCAATACAAAAACACTGAAAATTCTTAAACAATACACATAAATATCTTAGTTTTACACCAAAATTTGTTGCAAATACACAAAAAATGTTTCCTTTAATGCTGCATTTTTTTTCTTCTTTTTTTTTTTATTATTTCTTTCTTTCTTTTAGTTGAATGAATGTAAATTCATCCTCTTCCAAATAATTTTTCAGCAATATATGTTTCTTCTTCTTCTTCTATATTTGATTTTTTTTTTTGTTTTTATTCTTATTAAGAGAGTAAAACAAAAAGAAACTTGAGAAGGTAAAATAAGTAGAAAAAGATGAATAAGAAAAAATAAAAGAAGAAGATGGTGATAGTGATGAATAAAAGAAGAAGCAGCAGTAGAAGATGAGGAGGAGGAAGAAGAAGAGTTTTAAATTATGCATAACTTATCAATATAAAAACACCAAAAATTCTTAAACAAAACACATAAATATCTTAGTTTTATACCGAAATTGGCTGCAAATACACAAATATTTCCTTTGGTGCTGCATTTTTTTCTTCTTTTTTTATTATTTATTTCTTTCTTTTAGTTGAATAAATGTAAGTTCATCATCTTCCAAGTAATTTTGCAGCATTATGTATTTCTTCTTCTTCTTGATTTGATTTTTTTTTTTTGTTTTTATTCTTCTTAAGAGAGTAAAACAAGAAGAAACTTGAGAAGGTAAAATAAGAAGGAAAATATGAATAAGAAAAAAAAAGAAGAAGATGGTGATGATGATGATGATGGAAAAAAAAGAAGAAGAAGCAGCAGAAGATGAGGAGGAGGAAGAGGAAGAGTTTTGAATTATACAGAACTTATCAGTACACATACACCAAAAATTCTTAACAATACACATAAATATCTTAATTTATACCGAAATTTGCTGCAAATACACAACAATGTTTCCTTTAATGTTGCATTTTTTTGTTCTTTTTTTCCTTATTTCTTTCTTTCTTTTAGTAGAATGAATGTAATTCCATCCTCTTCAAAGTAATTTTACAGCATTATGTTCTTCGCTTGATTTTTTATTTTTATTCTTTTTAAGAGAGAAAAAAAAAAAACTCAAGAAGGTAAAATAAGAAGAAAAAGATGAATAAGAAAAAAAAATGATGATGATGATGATGATGAAAAAGAAGAAGAAGTAGCAGAAGATGAGGAGGAGGGAGAAGAAGAATTTTGAATTATGCAGAATTTATTAGTACACATACACCGAAAATTTTTAAACAATACACATAAATATCTTAGGTTTATACCAAAATTTGTTACAAATACACAAAAATATTTTCTTTAATGCAGAATTCCTACGTTACTTTCAATTCAAACCATCAATGATAGACATCAATTTTAACAAACAAAAATATTATTCACCTACAGAATCATAAACTACTAATAAAAACATTAACTAGAATCGAAGCACACCTCAGCCACTTGATTGGATTGAAAACAATAATCTACTTCGCTCTGGTTCAATTGACAATCTGAACTTGAATCATTCATTATCTTCAACAACGAGATAACTGTTCAAAACTGATTTCAGAGGTTGATTTCAAAAACGTAGAGAATGAAGAAATCACAAAAACAAAAAAAGAGAATGCAGAGAACGAATGAAGAGAAACGCAGAAAACGCAGAGATGGAACAGAACGTAGATCAAAAATACTGAGAAAATTCGAAAATGGAAATAAAATCCTTTCAAAAAAAGAAGTTATATATTCGCACGTTGGTGCGAAATTTATAACCCACAAACTAACCGGCAAGTGCACCGGGCCGTATCAAGTAGTACCTCAAGTGAATGAGGGTCGATCCCATGAGGATTGATGGACTAAGAAAAAATGATTGAATGATTTACTTAGTTAGACAAGCCAAAAAGAGTGTTTGGGTCTCAATTTCATTAAACAGTAAATTCAGAAAATTAATAAAGTAAGCAGTAAACAAGTTGTTAAATATATGGAGAAAACAGTTAAGGTTTCAGAGATGTTTATTTTTCGGATTAACTTTTCTTACCAACTATTTTAATCATGCAAGAGTCAATTCATGGCAAACTATATGTGACTAAACCCTAATTCCTTAGACCTTTTTAGTCTCCTCTAACCTTCATCAACCGCCGATTCCTTGGTCACTTGATTCCGATTAGAGGGTTAAGTTCAAAACTAGTTTATGTGCCACAAAAATCCTAATTACCTAAATATAAGAGGATTATATGTTACGTATCTCGTTAAGTCCAGATAATTAGAAATTTAGGAGAATTTATGTTTCAAGCTGTTGTTCAGGTAAATTGCTTTTCTAAGGTTTACAAGGACTCAATTAGAATAAAGGTCATACTTTTGTTCCACCCAGATTCATAAGATGAAGAACAAAAATAAATTCTTGAAATTAAAATCAATACATGAATTAAAATAGAAAAGTAATAGTATCAATCCATACAATAAACAGAGCTCCTAACCTTAACAATGGAGGTTTAGTTGCTCATGGTTCAGAGAGAAAACAAGGGTTTTGAAAAACTATAAAGTGCGGAATGAGGTAAGAGAGAAGAGAAGCCCGAAGGGCTAAATCTTTTCCCTTTTATATCTAATCCTAATAAATATAAAATATATTTTCTAAAATTAAATAACATCTTTTCCTATTTGTAATTAAAATAAAATATTTTAATCAAAAGAAAATAAAATCTTCATTGCTGGCTTCAATTGGCGTGGGGACCATTGCTTTCTTCAAGGCTGGCACCCCAGTATGGCAGTATGCTTTGGCGTGATTTGGCTTCAATTGGCACCTAACTTGGGAAATTTCAAGTTAGGCGCCACCATTCCCGAATTGACTATGCGTGTAAGTCTTCATCTGGCACCTAACTTGGGAAATTCCAAGTTAGGCACCAATGTGGCCGAACAAAATGGAGGAAAAGGGTATACTATTATATATCGTTGGAAAGCTCTGGAAGTTAGCTTTCCAATGCCGCTGAAATCACGTCAATTGGACCTCTATAGCTCAAGTTATATTCGTTAGAGTGCAAGGAGGTCAGGGTTGACAACATCATCCACTTTCTTTCTCTTCTTCCATAAAACTCCGTCAAATCCATCCGAACGCTACCTGAAATCAATAGAATTTCATACAACTCAAAGTAGCATTCATAGTGGCTAAAAAGTATTTAAATCTTGATTAAACTTAACAATTCAAATGCAAATTTAATAGGAAAAGATAGAAAAGATGCTCACGCATCACGCGTTGATTGAAAAGTTGGTTAGATAGTGATGCATGAGGTGAATTAAGTTAAAGAGACTTGTATGGACTTGTATCAAAAAATGACTTGTATATGGAAAATATTTGTTTTGAGAATACATATTTAATCATGGGTATTTTTGTCGCTAACAAAATTCGAGTGTATTTTTGTCAGCGACAAAATCATTCGGTTACATTTTTAGTGGTTTACCCTATTTATTAATATATAAAATTATATTAAAAATCTTAATTTTGAAACACAAGTCAACTTTAAAAAGCTAACTTTTAAAAACTACAAACACAAATACAAACTTTTTAATTACCATATGTGAAATAAAATATGTTTTTTTCTTCAAATAACTTTACTAAACTAAGACTAAATCATAAAAAAATAAATCACTTAAGTGATGAGCCGCACGCTATGCCAAAAATAGTAAAGTAACATATCTTACATAAATACACAAACATTTTTAATATATTTAAAGTGAGTAGCAAAATCTAAAAATTTTTCATGGTGTAACTTAACCCTTCCAATTTTGGCATCTCAAGATGTAAGACAATACATGTGAGGTAGTAAGTCTGAAGGGATGTGTATTGTGTAGTACCAAGCACTTAGCACTTAGACAATCACAACTTATTTGACTAACTTGAGTGACTCAGGTTAGTGGTGAAGAAATGGCATCATTCGACAGATCCAAATCCTCCATCCTCCA
>NC_029793.2:106787797-106796459 GCF_000816755.2 Arachis ipaensis | reverse complement strand
TCTAAAATTAAATTATATCTTTTCCTATTTGTAATTAAAATAAAATATTTTAATCAAAAGAAAATAAAATCTTCATTGCTGGCTTCAATTGGCGTGGGGACCATTGCTTTCTTCAAGGCTGGCACCCCAGTATGGCAGTATGCTTTGGCGTGATTTGGCTTCAATTGGCACCTAACTTGGGAAATTTCAAGTTAGGCGCCACCATTCCCGAATTGACTATGCGTGTAAGTCTTCATCTGGCACCTAACTTGGGAAATTCCAAGTTAGGCACCAATGTGGCCGAACAAAATGGAGGAAAAGGGTATACTATTATATATCGTTGGAAAGCTCTGGAAGTTAGCTTTCCAATGCCGCTGAAATCACGTCAATTGGACCTCTATAGCTCAAGTTATATTCGTTA
Organism: Arachis ipaensis; assembly: GCF_000816755.2. Classification (NCBI taxonomy): domain Eukaryota; kingdom Viridiplantae; phylum Streptophyta; class Magnoliopsida; order Fabales; family Fabaceae; genus Arachis; species Arachis ipaensis. The sequence continues at coordinate 106,796,059 of NC_029793.2, read as the reverse complement.
GAGTGCAAGGAGGTCAGGGTTGACAACATCATCCACTTTCTTTCTCTTCTTCCATAAAACTCCGTCAAATCCATCCGAACGCTACCTGAAATCAATAGAATTTCATACAACTCAAAGTAGCATTCATAGTGGCTAAAAAGTATTTAAATCTTGATTAAACTTAACAATTCAAATGCAAATTTAATAGGAAAAGATAGAAAAGATGCTCACGCATCACGCGTTGATTGAAAAGTTGGTTAGATAGTGATGCATGAGGTGAATTAAGTTAAAGAGACTTGTATGGACTTGTATCAAAAAATGACTTGTATATGGAAAATATTTGTTTTGAGAATACATATTTAATCATGGGTATTTTTGTCGCTAACAAAATTCGAGTGTATTTTTGTCAGCGACAAAATCATTCGGTTACATTTTTAGTGGTTTACCCTATTTATTAATATATAAAATTATATTAAACATCTTAATTTTGAAACACAAGTCAACTTTAAAAAGCTAACTTTTAAAAACTACAAACACAAATACAAACTTTTTAATTACCATATGTGAAATAAAATATGTTTTTTTCTTCAAATAACTTTACTAAACTAAGACTAAATCATAAAAAAATAAATCACTTAAGTGATGAGCCGCACGCTATGCCAAAAATAGTAAAGTAACATATCTTACATAAATACACAAACATTTTTAATATATTTAAAGTGAGTAGCAAAATCTAAAAATTTTTCATGGTGTAACTTAACCCTTCCAATTTTGGCATCTCAAGATGTAAGACAATACATGTGAGGTAGTAAGTCTGAAGGGATGTGTATTGTGTAGTACCAAGCACTTAGACAAATATTAATCACAACTTATTTGACTAACTTGAGTGACTCAGGTTAGTGGTGAAGAAATGGCATCATTCGACAGATCCAAATCCTCCATAATTTAAAAAATTTCTAATAATTACTAATTTCTTTATATTATTATTGGATCTCATGCATCCTGATTTAACTAAAGCCATCATAGAATATTGAATATACAATAATCTCCTGTATCATGGATAAAGGTCTTTTGACCCTTGATCATGTAGTCCCAAAAGATCTATTACCCATTGATACAACTTTCGTGTATTACATACAATCTGTCCCATCCCATATTTCTCTTTTCCAATCAAACTATCACAAACAGGATGCAAACTTCTCTCCACATCTTCTCTTGCAATGTATATTATTAGGTACCGAAGCCTTGTTTATGAGTTATGACCTAACTTTGGCAAGTCTTGCCCTTATTTCTTCCATTTCTTCCTCATCATCAACACCCTCAACTATAGCCTCTTCCTGCATTTATATAATGTTCCAAAATTTAGTGTAAACTGTGTCAAGGAAAGAGCCTTTTCACAAAGAGAATGAACTTGCACATACCCCTCCACTGGCTCCAACCCTTTGTTCAGGTTGCTTCAACTTTTGTTTCCGGATGGCTTCGGGGAGCTCTGCAGCCGTCTCACCAGCTATTTCTGTCAGCACCTTGTCAACTTCTTCTTCAATCTCGTCTTCTATGTCCTCAGAATCTAGAGCCGAGTCAACAGCATCGTATACTATCTCCTCGATAACTCCTGCCTACAAGATACATCATTCCTGATTAAGTACAAGGCGAATATGTTCTCTAACCAGAAAGTGGTCTCGCATACCTTTGTCATTTCTTTGCTGAACTCCTGCATTGTCACAGCCATTTCAGGAGCCTTCATGAGGTTATTGACAAGCTTCATAACCTCGGCACTCTTGGATAGATGTCCCACAGTACGAGCAATTGCTGCAAAAGCAAACAATACCATGAATTGCACAATAAAAAGATTTTAACAACACAAATCTAACATGAGAACTAACTTCTAAACTTAATTACCAAACAACAATTGTTGCAAGAACATATATGGTTGTCACACCACTGCTATAAGTGCATTGACTCAATCAACAACAAATGGTTCTCAGCTTATGATTTGGACAGAACAACATATACAACACAAAAAGGGTATCCATTACAATGATGGTGCACTTTTCATCAAATAGGAATTTGATTCCATCCTGATCCTGATCCTGATCCTGACCAGCCTAACTGACCTAATTACCTCCAATCTTCCTTTTCAATTGCTAGCATAAACTCTTTTCTGACTTGGATAAAGGTTCACTATTTGATAAGCCAAATAAAAACATGGTGAAACTTACCCACACTTTCTCCAAGGTGCATTGATATTGAATTCAATTGTGCCTTATTTTCATAAAGTCTGTTTATTGTTTTCTTAGATCTCACAAGTTCCTTAGCAAGGGCCTGCAAATTGCAAAACAGTGACTTCGTTCTTTGAACCGTTTAGATTCAAAAGTTTAAAAAAAAAACAAAAACTGCCAAAAATTTTGACCTTTGCAGAGCCCATATCGTTCCTCTTGGCAGCTTCTTTAATCGCCTTTTGTACATTCTTCTCTTCTCTCTGTATATCTGACTAATTGAAAAAACACAAAAATCAGCCACGACAAAATAGGAAGAGGATGAGAAGAAGAAATTAGGGTTTAAAGAGAGAATACCGCGAATTTGGCGCTCAATGTTGCGACACTCCTGGCGAAGGCGACGCTGCCAATCTCTCAACAACTGTTGAGGGTTCGGCTTCGGCTTCAGAATGTTTATTACCTTCTCCATTTCTCAATAATCCCAAAACCAACAAAATTGTTTTTCTGCCTTCGTTTTTAGTTTGGGATCAGAAATAAAAGAATGAATCTTGCAAACCCCAGAAGATAATTAATTCAAAAATATATTCTTTTCAATTGAAGAAGATGATTGGAATTTGATGCTATGCAGAACGAAAAGCTTAGGAATCAAACATTCTCAATCTGAAAAGTCTCCCAAGAATAAACACCAAAGCAAGATTTCAACTTCAGAATTGCAATAATATAAATGAGTAATGACCAATTATGAATATAAGTTAAAGAGAATATCCACCAATTTAGCTTACTGCAGTCAGTAAAACATCATGGCATGCCTCTTTCATCTAAGAGAGCCAATTTTTATTTTCCTAATACAAAATTGGAAAGAAAAGTATAGACGTGATATCCAAAAGTATACGTAAACGATGAGAATACTAAATAAGGTGAACAATGAATATATTTAATATTTAATTCAATAAGTATGCAGATAATTATATTTATTATTTTTAATTAGATAGTTATTTAATTTATTTCTTTTAATTTGATTTACTCGTATACAGTTAACGATGTTCAATTTACTAAATGTGCATATAGTTATCTTAATGTTAAAGTTTAGGAGATAATTTAGGGTGGAGTGATTTTTTATTTCATTAGGTCAATTTTAAAACTCATTATTTATATTGTTTATAAAAATCATTATCTATCTAGTAAAATCTTATGCAAAAACAATTGGTTAAACGTGGATTGAGAAGATGTCAACCCAATAAGTTAGTACCATTCAAAAATTCATTTAAAAATATGAAAAGTTAAAACAAATAGTCATCTTTAATTACCTATGTATAGGATACATTAAATCTACTTTAAACTTTTTTTTACCTGAATACTTCAAATAATTTGGCAAAAGGCACTAATAAACATATATAAATATGAGATGTTATTTGTGAGACAGATTGTGTGGAAGCATTTAATCTTGTTACTCAAGATGGTTTTGGGTTTATTGATCCACTGGTGCTCAAAATAAGAGATATCATGCATTGGAATTGGCGGGTTGACTTTCGTTTGATTATGAGAGATGCAAACATGGTGGCAGATACTATGGCAAAGATGGCGATGAAGTTACAACTTTCGCATGTGGAGCTTCTTTCACCTTGGGAGGAGTTTAAGAGTAGTCTTAAACGGGACTGTCCCTCTATTTAGGCAGTTCCTTGTTTTATTTGTTTTATTTTTCTTTATTTAATTTATTTCAGTCACCAAAAAATTAAGTCTTCTGGAAGAACAATCTGGTGAACTTGAGACACATATACAAAATCTGAAAAGTAATAGACCTTTAGCAAAGGATTTTTATAAGAAATTGACATATGAAAAGATGATACATACACATAAATACACATCGACTATGAATAAACATGTAAAGATAATAGATGCTGAACAACTTTTCTTATGTTTTTACTGTGTAAAGTTCGTATTTCTTTTCTTGTTTTAGAGGATGTCTTATCCTCTCCCTTGTTGTACTTTCCTCTTTTTTCATTTAAAAACTTTTCCCCTATCAACAAGAAGAAAATATGCATTCTCTGCATATATTTTTAAAGGTGGGAATTGATGTAAGAAAATGGGGAGACTTACATTGGAAATAGTTTTCTGCCATATTAAAGAGTGGTATTTGTGCCGCAATACAGATAATTGGAAAAAATATAAGGCAGCTAAGAAAGAAATAAAAGTGGCTGTAAGCGAAGCAAGAACAAGAGTATATGAGGGTCTTTACCAGCCCTTAGACACGAAAGAAGGAGAAAAAGGTATATATTGAATCGCAAAGAGCCGTGAAAGAAGAATGAAAGACTTGGATCAGGTTAAGTGCATAAAGGATAAAGACATGGAGGTGTTAGCTCAAGAGGAGAAGATTAATGAAAGGTGGAAAAGCTACTTCTACGAGTTATTTAATGAAGAACAGAAGACTATTTCGAGTCTTGGTCGGTTATGCACGAGGGAAGAAGATCAAAACTTCGACTACTATCGAAGGATTCGAGACTTTGAAGTAAAAGAGGCTCTAAAGGCGATGAAAAATGGCAGGACAATAGGACCCGATAATATCCCGATTGAAGTTTGGAAGGGTCTTGGAGAGAAAGGCATTTGTTGGTTAACCAAGCTTTTTAATGAGATTTTAAGGTCTAAGAAGATGCCAGATGAGTGGAGAAAGAGCACCTTGGTACTTATCTACAAGAATAAAGGGGATATACAAAATTGAAGAAACTACAGAGGGATCAAGCTCATGAGTCATACCATGAAGTTATGGAAAAGGGTGATAGAACGGAGGCTGAGACAAAAGACACAAGTAACAGAGAACCAATTTGGTTTTATGCTAGGCAGATCTACCACTGAAGCGATATACCCAATGTTCTGAAAATCGAACCGGACTGACCGGTTCAACCGGATTAACCGGAAATCGGTCACTTAATAACCAGTTCGGTTCAAGCATGAAACCTGTTCCGAGGGTTACCTAAAATTGTAGGTCGATCTCGGATGAGATCTTTTGTACTGGTCGGAGATGACGTGTCCGGTTGGCTGGTTGTGGCCGGAGCTGTTGTGTCTGACTTGTTAGACTGGCTGCACCTCTGATCCTTGGTCACCGGAGGGGGGGGGGTACCTGCAAGAGACTCCGATGCTTAAGTTAGCATGCGTATTAAACAGATTTTTTAGTAGAATCAGAGTATGAGTTATACCTGGGTGCTCCAGTGTATTTATAATGGTGTGGGCTGACCTTTCTGATAAAATAAGTTAGTTATCTTATCTTATTTTGAGTGAAGTCAGCTTATCTTCAAGAGAACCACCTTTATCTCTATAGGCTTGAATTACTGGTGCACGAAATTATGATCTCTGGTAATGGCTCCAAAAACTTGGTGCTCTAATCTCAATTCATAATTTGTCACAACTTCGATACAACTAACCAGCAAGTGCACTGGGTCGTCCAAGTAATAAACCTTACGCGAGTAAGGGTCGATCCCACGGAGATTGTTGGTATGAAGCAAGCTATGGTTACCTTGTAAATCTCAGTCAGGCGGATAATAATTGATTATGGAGTTTTCGAAAATAATACTAATTAAACAGAAAATAGGGATAGAAACACTTATGTAATTCATTGGTGAGAGTTTCAGATAAGCGTGTAGAGATGCTTTCGTTCCTCTGAATCTCTGCTTTCCCACTGTCTTCATCCAATCAGTCTTACTCCTTTCCATGGCTGGCTTTATGCAAGCGGAATAAGTTGAATTGAATAGAAAAACAGTAGTACTTTGCATTAATCTTTGAGGAACATCAGAGCTCCACACCTTAATCTATGGAGTGTAGAAACTCTACCGTTGAAAATACATAAGTGAAAGGTTCAGGCATGGCCGAGAGGCCAGCCCCCAAACGTGATCAATAGGATCAAAATATAATCCAAAGATGATTCGAAGATCATAAGATGTCTAATACAATAGTAAGAAGTCCTATTTATAATAAACTAGCTACTAGGGTTTACAGAAGTAAGTAATTGATGCATAAATCCACTTCCGGGGCCCACTTGGTGTGTGCTTGGGCTGAGCTTGAATGTTCCACGTGCAGAGGCTCTTTCTGGAGTTGAACGCCAGGTTGTAACGTATTTCTGGCGTTCAACTCTGGTTTGTGACTTGTTTCTGGCGTTTAACTCCAGACAGCAGCGTAGAACTGGCGTTCAACGCCCTTTTACATCGTCTAAACTCGTTCAAAGTATGGACTATTATACATTGCTGGAAAGCCCTGGATGTCTACTTTCCAACGCAATTGGAAGCGCGCCAATTTGAGTTTTGTAGCTCCAGAAAATTCACTTTGAGTGCAGGGAGGTCACAATCCAACAGCATCAGCAGTCCTTCTTCAACATCTGAATCTGATTTTTGCTCAAGTCCCTCAATTTCAGCCAAAAAATACCTGAAATCACAGAAAAACACACAAACTCATAGTAAAGTCCAGAAATGTGAATTTAACATAAAAACTAATGAAAACATCCCTAAAAGTAACCAGATTCTACTAAAAACATACTAAAAACAGTGCCAAAAAGCGTATAAATTATCCGCTCATCTCAACACCAAACTTAAATTGTTGCTTGTCCCCAAGCAACTGAAAATCAAATAGGGTAAAAAGAAGAGAATATATTATAAATTCCAAACTATCAATGAAACATAGCGCCAATTAAATGAGCGGGACTTATAGCTTTTTGCCTCTTGGATAGTTTTGGCATCTCACTTTATCCATTGAGGTTCAGAATGATTGGCATCTATAGGAACTCAGAGTTCAGATAGTGTTATTGATTCTCCTAGTTCAGTATGATGATTCTTGAACACAGCTACTTTATGAGTCTTGGCCGTGGCCCTAAGCACTTTGTTTTCCAGTATTACCACCGGATACATAAATGCCACAGACACATAATTGGGTGAACCTTTTCAGATTGTGACTCAGCTTTGCTAAAGTCCCCAATTAGAGGTGTTCAGGGTTCTTAAGCACACTCTTCTTTTGCTTTGGACTTTGACTTTAACCGCTCAGTCTCAAGCTTTCACTTGACACCTTCACGCCACAAGCACATGGTTAGGGACAGCTTGGTTTAGCCGCTTAGGCCAGGATTTTATTCCTTTAGGCCCTCCTATCCACTGATGCTCAAAGCCTTGGGATCCTTTTTATTTGCCCTTGCCTTTTGGTTTTAAGGGTTATTGGCTTTTTGCTCTTGCCTCTTGGTTTTAAGAGCTTTTGGCTTTTTCTGCTTGCTTTTTTTCTTTTTCTTTCTTTTTTTTTCGCCTATTTTTTTTCTGCAAGCTTTGTTCTTTGCTGCTTTTTCTTGCTTCAAGAATCATTTTTATGATTTTTCAGATTATCAAATAACATATCTCCTTGTCATCATTCTTTCAAGAGCCAACATATTTAAAATTCTTAAACAACAACTTCAAAAGACATATGCACTGTTCAAGCATTCATTCAGAAAACAAGAAGCATTGTCACCACATCAATATAATTAAACTAAGTTCAAGGATAAATTCGAAACTCATGTACTTCTTGTTCTTTTGAATTAAAACAGTTTTCATTTAAGAGAGGTGATGGATTCATAGGACATTCATAACTTTAAGACAAAGTTACTAAATACTAATGATCATGTAATGAAGACACAAACATGGATAAGCACGTAACATAGAGAAAACGAAAAATAGAGAATGTAAGAACAAGGAATGAGTCCACCTTAGTGATGGTGGCGTTTCCTTCTTGAGGAACCAATGATGTCCTTGAGCTCTTCTATGTCTCTTCCATGTCTTTGTTGCTCCTCCCTCATTGCTTTTTGATCTTCTCTGATTTCATGAAGGATGATGGAGTGCTCTTGATGTTCCACCCTTAGTTGTCCCATGTTGGAACTTAATTCTCCTATGGAGGTGTTGATTTGCTCCCAATAGTTTTGTGGAGGAAAATGCATTTGAGGCATCTCTGGGATCTCATGGTGATGAGCTTCATGCGCCTCTTGAGCTCCATGAATGGGCTCTCTTGCTTGCTCCATCCTTTTCTTAGAGATGAGCTTCTCTTCCTCAATGGGAATGTCTCCTTCTAT
>NC_029793.2:106783412-106787784 GCF_000816755.2 Arachis ipaensis | reverse complement strand
GCTCCTTCCATACATATGTCCATGAGGACTTGGTCCAACCTTTGATTAAAGTTGACCCTTCTAGTGTAGGGACGCTCATCTCCTTGCATCATAGGCAAGTTAAGCGCCAACCTCACATTCTCCGGACTAAAATCTAAGTATTTCCCCCGAACCATTGTAACATAATTCTTTGGATTCGAGTTCTTACTTTGATCATGGTTCCTAGTGATCCATGCATTGGCATAGAACTCTTGAACCATTAGGATGCCGACTTGTTGAATTGGGTTTGTTAGAACTTCCCAACCTCTTCTTTGGATTTCATGTCGGATCTCCGGATACTCATTTCTCTTGAGTTTGAAAGGGACCTCGGGGATCACCTTCTTCTTGGCCACAACATCATAGAAGTGGTCTTGATGGGCTTTGGAGATGAATCTTTCCATCTCCCATGACTCGGAGGTGGAAGCTTTTGTCTTCCCTTTCCCTTTTCTAGAGGATTCTCCGGTCTTAGGTGCCATCAATGGTAATGGAAAAACAAAAAGCTTATGCTTTTACCACACCAAACTTAGAATTTTGCTCGCCCTCGAGTAAGAGAAGAAAGAATAGATGAAGAAGAAGAAGAAAATATGGAGAGGAGGGGGGTGTGTTTCGGCCAAGAAGAGAAAGGAGGGTTGTGTTGTGAGAAAATGAGGAAGAATGGAGGGGTATATATAGGGAAGGGAGGGGGGTAAATTCGGCCATTTAGGGTGGGTTTGGGTGGGAAATTGATTTTGAATTTTGAAGGTAGGTGGAGTTTATGAGGTAGGTTTATGGGGAAGAGTGGATGGATGTGAGTGGTGAAGAGGTGATGGGGAAGAGAGATTGAGGTGATTGGTGAAGGGTTTTGGGGGAGAGTGTTTATGGGATTATGTGAAAGAGGGGTGAGAATAAGTAAGTGGAGGTAGGTGGGGATCTTGTGGGGTCCACAGATCCTGAGGTGATCCTGTGGGGTCCACAGATCCTGAGGTATTCAAGGATTTACATCCTTGCACCCAATTAGGCATGCAAAATGCCCTTGCACACAATTCTGGGCGTTCAGCGCCAGATTGGTGCTTGTTTTGGGCGTTGAACGCCCATTTGTTGCCCATTTCTGGCGTTGAACGCCAGAACCATGCTTGTTCTGGGCGTTCAGCGCCAGCTCTTCTCCAGGGTGCATTTCTGGCGTTTAAACGCCCAGATGCTGCCCATTTCTGGCGTTCAGCGCCAGAACCATGCTCTGTTCGTGATTTCTCCATGATGGATTATAGGTGTTTTCATAAGGTTCACCTAAGTAATTCACCTCTGCTATTGCAGGGTTTTCAGGATCATAAGCTTCTTCTTCAGAAGATGCCTCTTGAGTACTGTTGGATGCAGCTTGCATTCCATTCAGACTCTGAGAAATCATATTGACTTGCTGAGTCAATATTTTGTTCTGAGCCAGTATGGCATTCAGAGTATCAATTTCAAGAACTCCTTTCTTCATAGGCGTTCCATTACTCACAGGATTCCTCTCAGAAGTGTACATGAACTGGTTATTAGCAACCATGTCAATGAGTTCTTGAGCTTCTGCAGGCGTTTTCTTTAGGTGAATGGATCCACCCGTAGAAGTATCCAATGATATCTTTGATAGCTCAGATAAACCATCATAGAATATATCCAGGATGGTCCATTTTGAAAGCATGTCAGAAGGACACTTTTTGGTCAGCTGCTTGTATCTTTCCCAAGCTTCATAGAGGGATTCACCTTCTTTCTGTCTGAAGGTTTGAACATCCACTCTAAGCTTGCTCAGATTTTGAGGAGGAAAGAACTTGGCTAAGAAAGCCGTGACCAGCTTATCCCAAGAGGTCAGGCTATCTCTGGGTTGAGAGTCCAACCACACTCTAGCTCTGTCTCTTACAGCAAAAGGGAAAAGTATGAGCCTGTAGACTTCAGGATCTACTCTATTAGTCTTAACAGTATCACATATCTACAAGAATTCAGTTAAAAACTGAAAAGGATCTTCAGATGGAAGTCCATGAAATTTGCAGTTCTGCTGCATCAGAGAAACTAGCTGAGGTTTCAGCTCAAAGTTGTTTGCTCCAATGGCAGGAATGGAGATGCTTCTTCCATGTAAATTGGAATTAGGTGCAGTAAAGTCACCAAGCATCCTCCTTGCATTATTATTATTTTCGTCTGCCATCTCTTCTTCTTGTTCGAAAATTTCTAAAAGGTTATCTCTGGATTGTTGTAATTTAGCTTCTCTTAGTTTCCTCTTCAGAGTCCTTTCAGGTTCTGGATCTGCTTCAACAAGAATATTCTTGTCCTTGCTCCTGCTCAAATGACAAAGAAGAGGGCACAGAAAAATAATAATAATAATAATAATAATAATAGGGATCCTTTATACCACAGTATAGAAGTCCTTGTGTGAGTGGAAGAAAGGAAGGGGACAAAGAATGTAATGTAAAGAAAGAAACACAAGGGTGAGGAGAGCAGAGATGTGAGGTGAGGAGATGTTAATAGATGAATAAATAAATAGAATAAGATGAGAGAGGGAAAATTTCGAAAATAATTTTTGAAAAAGAGTTAGTGATTTTCGAAAATAGTTTTTGAAAAAGGTTAGTAATTTTCGAAAATAAAAAAAATCAAAAATTAAAATAATTAGTTAATTAAAAAAAATTTTTGAAAAAGAGGGAAGATATTTTCGAAAATTAGAGAGAGAGAGTTAGTTAGGTAGTTTTGAAAAAGATAAGAAACAAACAAAAAGTTAGTTAGTTAGTTGAAACAAATTTGAAAATCAATTTTTGAAAAGATAAGAAGATAGGAAGTTAGAAAATATATTTTAAAATCAAATTTTTGAAAAAGATATGATTTTGAAAAAGATAAGATAAGAAGATATTTTTGAAAATATATGATTGAAATTAGTTTTGAAAAAGATTTGATTTTAAAAATCACAATTAATGACTTGATTCATAAGAAATCACAAGATATGATTCTAGAACTTAAAGTTTGAATCTTTCTTAACAAGCAAGTAACAAACTTGAAATTTTTGAATCAAAACATTAATTGTTATTGTTATTTTCGAAAATTTGATATAAAAATAAGAAAAAGATTTTTGAAAAATATTTTAAAAATTTTCGAAAATAACTAAGAAAAATGAAAAAGATTTGATTTTTGAAAAAGATTTTGAAAAAGATAAGATTTTTAAATTGAAAATTTGATTTGACTCATGAGAAACAACTAGATTTTTTTAAAAATTTTTGAAAAAGTCAAATCTAATTTTCGAAATTTTAAGAGAGAAAAAGGGAAAGATATTTTTTTGATTTTTGAAATTTTAATGATGAGAGGGAAAAACATGAAAAAGACTCAATGCATGAAAATTTTTAGATCAAAACAAATGGATGCATGCAAGAATGCTATGAATGTCAAGATGAACACCAAGAACACTTTGAAGATCAAGATGAACATCAAGAACTTATTTTTGAAAATTTGTATATGCAAAGAAAACATGCAAGACACCAAACTTAGAAATCTTTCATGTTTAGACTCTATGGATGCAAAAATGCACATGTAAAACAAGAAAAGATGCAAAACACGAAAACATTAAGATCAAACAAGAAGATTTATCAAGAACAACTTGAAGATCATGAAGAACATTTATGAATGCAATGCATGAATGCAATTTTCGAAAAATGCAAGATGAATATGCAATTGACACCAAACTTTCAACTTGACTCAAGACTCAAACAAGAAACATGAAATATTTTTTATTTTTATGATTTTCTAATTCTTTTGGATTTTTCAAAAATTATTTGAAAAAGAAAAATATGGATTTAAAAATTTTTAATATGAATTCCAGGAATCTTCAATTCTTAGTCTAAAGCTCCAATCTGAGGGTTAGACATGGCTTAATAGCCAGCCAAGCTTTAGTAAAAATATGAGTGTAATTCATTCAATTTTAAGCCAAAACTTCTGTCCAAAAGAATTTAGACATGGTTTTATAGCCAGCATACTTCAACATGCTTCATGAAACTCTAGAATTCATTCTTAAAAATTCTGAAGAAAAACATATTTTTGAAAACATTTTTATTTTAAAATTTTTTTCGAAAACAAAAGAGAAATTTTTGAAAGATTTTTTTTTTTGGAAAAAATTCTTGAAAATAAAACAAAAGAAAAATACCTAATCTGAGCAACAAGATGAACCGTCAGTTGTCCAAACTCGAACAATCCCCGGCAACGGCGCCAAAAACTTGGTGCACGAAATTGTGATCTCTGGTAATGGCTCCAAAAACTTGGTGCTCTAATCTCAATTTATAATTTGTCACAACTTCGATACAACTAACCAGCAAGTGCACTGGGTCGTCCAAGTAATAAACCTTACGTGAGTAAGGGTCGATCCCAC
>NC_029793.2:106739511-106783193 GCF_000816755.2 Arachis ipaensis | reverse complement strand
GGAATGATGATGATTGTCACGTTCATCACATTCAGGTTGAAGTGCAAATGAATATCTTAGAAGCGGAATAAGTTGAATTGAATAGAAAAATAGTAGTACTTTGTATTAATCTTTGAGGAACAGCAGAGCTCCACACCTTAATCTATGGAGTGTAGAAACTCTACCGTTGAAAATACATAAGTGAAAGGTTCAGGCATGGCTGAGAGGCCAGCCCCCAAACGTGATCAATAGGATCAAAATATAATTCAAAGATGATCCGAAGATCATAAGATGTCTAATACAATAGTAAGAAGTCCTATTTATAATAAACTAGCTACTAGGGTTTACAGAAGTAAGTAATTGATGCATAAATCCACTTCCGGGGCCCACTTGGTGTGTGCTTGGGCTGAGCTTGAATGTTCCACGTGCAGAGGCTCTTTCTGGAGTTGAACGCCAGGTTGTAACGTATTTCTGGCGTTCAACTCTGGTTTGTGACTTGTTTCTGGCGTTTAACTCCAGACAGCAACGTAGAACTGGCGTTCAACGCCATTTTACGTCATCTAAACTCGTTAAAAGTATGGACTATTATACATTGCTGAAAAGCCCTGGATGTCTACTTTCCAACGCAATTGGAAACACGCCATTTTGAGTTCTGTAGCTCCAGAAAATCTACTTTGAGTGCAGGGAGGTCAGAATCCAACAGCATCAGCAGTCCTTCTTCAACCTCTGAATCTGATTTTTGCTCAAGTCCCTCAATTTCAGCCAAAAAATACCTGAAATCACAGAAAAACACACAAACTCATAGTAAAGTCCAGAAATGTGAATTTAACATAAAAACTAATGAAAACATCCCTAAAAGTAACCAGATTCTACTAAAAACATACTAAAAACAGTGCCAAAAAGCGTATAAATTATCCGCTCATCAATTGCCTTTGGATTTGGGTCGTGTTCCTCTAGTTGGGCCCTTTATTGGGCTTTCCTATCGATTTGGCCGATCTCTTTGAGAAGAGATCGGATAGTCGGACCTGAAGAGGTCAGTCGCCATGTCGCTAAACATCCCAGGTCGGACAGCTCGACCCAGGGTATGAACAGTGCCCCTGCTTGAGCTCGGTCTTCTGCTTTGAGGTCGAGTTTTTTGACTTCAAACTTTTTGAAGCCGAACTCGAGCACTTTTGTTGATTCCTTTCTTTGTAGAGATTTTTTGAATGTAGAACGTTTTTCCTCTAAAAACGCGCACTTTTGTAATTAGCGCTTTGGTCTAGGGAACGTGCGAGGGTTTAATACCTTCATTAATTGGTATTAATTGCTCTGTTTCTCCTGGCCTTATTTTGAATTTTGCTTCCTCAGAAAAATGATTTCTCTTCTTCCTTTTTCTTTGTAACTCCTTCGTTTTCTCTGTCTCTGTCTTTTCTTGCGTTGCGGTGCCTTCCAGTGGTCCAGCGATTCCTTCCTTTCTACTTCTTCCGAAACTTCTCATTTCTACAGGTTAGTTCCATTTTGCAATTACTTTCCTCTTTTGTTGCTTTGGCTCTGGTTTTGTGCTGAAGTTTTGATTTTGCTTGGAGAAAGTTTGGATCTTTCTGTTTTTGTTGCGCCTAATTGCTGTTGTATGGTACGTTCTGGGAGGTTCTTCGTCTTTCGTATGAACTTTTTCGCCTTTCCTGTTGCTTGATGCTTTTAGGGCTTTTGCATGTTATCACCGTTTCTGCTTTTGCTTTCGATGATGGTTTTTGTTTGATTCTGGAGAAAAGGCTGTGTCTTTGACGATTCTCTGCTTGGCATGTTTGGTGTTGTCGAAGCTTTTTGTAAAAAGATAGTGGCTTTGATGGCTTTTTGTACTTTTTTGTGTTTTGTCTTTCTCCTATGAAAATGCTTGCTGTTTGAAATCTTCTTTTTGTTTGGGGGATGCCGAGAGGTAAGCTGTAGATTTTTCCAGAAACCTTGCTTTGCCACTGCCTCCAAAGGATTCCCCAGGACTTTGGTTTGAGTCTTGGGATTTTCCTTTTCTATTTGTTCGTCTGTATCATATTAGTCGAGTTACTTTGCCCCTCCTCCGAGATGCTTTTTAGTAATTCAATCTTCTTTTCTTTTTGTAGGATTAGTTGGCCTCATGTCTTCTCGCAATAACATTGTAGAGGTGTCTTCCAAAGTTTCCGAGGGGATGTCCGATTGGCTAGACTCCCTTGTCCTAATGTGTGTCTCAGTCGTGGATGCTGAATTTTGTGTAGAGCTGAGGAAACGTCATAGGATCTGTGGTAACAAGCTCGGGAGAGGGATTATGAGCTTGTAGCTCCTGAATCTGATGAGAGGGCTTGTTTTCCTACTTTCGTCGAGGGGGAGCGTCCCTTCTTCTACGCCTATGAATATTTCTTCAGCCAGTTGGACGTTACTTTTCCTTTTACTGCTTTTGAGACCGACTTGTTGTGGTCATGTAACATTGCTCCATCCCAGCTTCATCCGAATTCCTGGGGTTTTATCAAAATATTTCAACTGCTTTGCCAAGAGTTAGGCGTAACACCTTCTGAAACTCTTTTCCTCTATCTTTTTATCTCGGCCAAGCCCGGAGGTTCCTCCAAAAAGAAAGCTTCCTGGGTTTCTTTCAGATCGGCCCAGGGGCATAAAGTTTTTGCCATGTATGATGAGTCTTTTAAAGATTTTAAGAATTATTTCTTCCGAGTCCGTGCTGTTGAGAGGGTCCGCCCCTTTTTTCTTGATGAGAATGACGAGCCTACTTTTCCTCTAGAGTGGCAAAAGAATGTGAGAGTGCCACATTATACATGAGAGATGCTTAATGAGGTTGAGCAGGCTTTTGTAGTTGTTCTTGAAGATTTGTGGGGGGAACCACCCCATCTGGATACAAAAAGATTCTTGAGTGATCCATCTTTGGTCTGAACTCCTTTGGGTACTGTCTGACTTGTTTTTATACTTGTTTCTGAGCTTTTCTTCTCCTATGTTGTAACTCGTCATTTATGGTTGATTCTGTATTTTCAGAAATGTCGAAAAACAATGATTCCATGAAGGCCTATAAGAAGGCGAAGAAGGCTGCTGCTGCTCAAAACATCTCGGCCAAGGTGGCCGGAGAGGGATCTTCTCAAGTTCCTGTGAAGCCGCCTGTGCCAAGTTCTCATGGGCCAAGGAAGGTGATCCCCACTCCTCGAGTTCGTCTGACTGATCCTCCACAGACTTCTGCCATTGCTTCTGGTGCTCCTCTCAACAAGAAACAGAAAACAATTGAGGCCTTTAACCTTGACGCCCCTGATTTTAATGCAATCAAATTTGCAGATCAGCAAATCGGTCCCTACGGTACCCTCCCCAGGGATGATGTGTCAGTCCTTCGCCATCTGGATTTTATGACCCGAAACAGTGTTAAAATGGCATATATGGGGGCTGCCTTGTACCGAACTGCACAGAATCTTCCTCTCCATGCCACCAAGGAATTTATGGAGGAGGCTAAACAGGAGTTCGACCGGATGAAGGACCTGAAGGAAGAGCTTGAGGTAAAGGTAGCCAAGTTGGAGAAGGATCTGGAGAACGAAAAGGCGAGTTCCCTTGCTCTGGCGGCTTCTGTGCAGTTGGCCAAGGACACGGCATTGAGGCATAAGGACAGTTATGTGACATCTTATCGGGAGGTGGTGCGCCTGAGGGAGGAGTTGGAGAATGCCCGAGCTGATTACTCCGAGCTCCAAGGTCATCTTGTTGGCATCGTAACTGCTGCCTATGAGAGCTTGAGGGAGCAGGTTTGGATTATTGCTCTCGAGGCCGACCTTACTCTTTTCAGCCTGGATAATGTTGTGAGGGATGGTAAGATTGTCCCTGATGACCAGGATGATGATGATGTTGAACCTCCCCCTGTGTCTTCTGCCAAAGTGTCAACCTCTTCAGTTCCTCCAGTTGTGTCTGACCCGGATTGCCAGATTCTGAACCGGGATGATGGAACCGTGGATGCTGTGCCTATTCAGACTCGCCTTTCTTCTCCTCAGACTGATGCTGCCGAGAAGTCTTCTAATCTTAGCTGAATTTTCTTTGGATGTTTGCATAGTTGGCCCGGCTTGAGGGCTTTAAAACTCTTTATTTTGTATAGTTGAATATTTTGCTGACTGCTGGTACTCCTTTTGGTTGCTTGTTTAGCAACTTTTGTTTTTTTAAAAAAAAAAACAAGTAGCTTTCAAGCTTTTGGGCTTGACCCTAAAGCTTTATAATATTGTATAGCATGCTTGTTTACACTTGTCTTGGCACTTTTCTGGGTTTTTAGAATACTGGAGCCTTACTGCTCGGCCTCTTTGAACTGCTTTGTACTTGGAGGTCGTAGATGTGTGGATCCAATTCGTATTTCGGTTTACTTGCTTGTATTTGTCTATAACCGATTTCTTTACGTCGTCCTTTTCCAAGTTACTTTTGTAGTGGACCTGACTTTGTCATGTCGATTTCTTCTAAGTTATTTCGTAATCCTCTTTCTTGGACCTTTGTTAGGTCTCTTTTAAGGACTACTTTTATAACTTTTTGTAGGAGGTCGGCTTCTTTATGTTGTCTTCTTTCTAAGTTATTTTTGTAATTCTCTTTCTTGGACCCTTGTCAGGTCTCTTTCAGGGATTACTTTTATAACTTATTTTTGTAGGATACCGGCTTCGTTAGGTCGATCTCTTCTAAGTTATTTTGTAATCCTCTTTCTTGGACCTTTGTCAGGTCTCTTTCAGGGATTACTTTTATAACTTATTTTTGTAGGAGACCGACTCGTTAGGTTGATCTCTTCTAAGTTATTTTGTAATCCTCTTTCTTGGACCTTTGTCAGGTCTCTTTCAGGGATTACTTATATAACTTATTTTGTAGGAGACTGACTTCGTTAGGTCGATCTCTTCTAAGTTATTTTGTAATCCTCTTTATTGGACCTTTGTCAAGTCTCTTTTAGGGATTACTTTTATAACTTATTTTTGTAGGAGTCCGACTTCGTTAGGTCGATCTCTTCTAAGTTATAGAAATTCTTCTTTTATAGGGTTGGCCAGACCTCTTTCCAGGGATTTGCTGATAACTTGGGTTGACTTGGTCCGACTTCTCTATGTCGGCCAGTCTTTAAGTTATTATTTAGCAATCCATAAGACCTCATCAGGTTCTTTTTTCGGATCACTTTCGATAACTTCTTGCATTATTCGGGTGTTCATCTTTGCCGATTTGTAGAAGGTAGTTTCTGTCTTTCTTCGGTCGACCTTTAGATGAATCACATTTTCATCTTTATTGGTCTTCCATCATGATCGTGCAGTGAATCTGTTTTTCACTTTCTGCCGATCTGTTGCTTTATAATCGGATGATGAATGCTTCAGATTAATGCGTCTTGAGAATTTGTAGAATATCTAAAAATATATTTTATTCAAAAGCAAGTGCAAATATATATATGCGGGAGTTTTTCATCCCTTTAATTCGGATAATTTCTGGATCTCAACTTGGTGCCTCATTAAAAAACCTTTTCAGGAAAAAGAGTGCATCCGAGATCTGTTACCTTCTCTAGCTATAATACCTTCTTAGGTTGCAGGCGTGCCATGATCTGGGAAGCTCTCGTCTATTGAGTTCGGAGAGTCTGTAATAGCCTTTTCCAAGTACTTCTATGACTCAGTAGGGTCCTTTCCAGTTTGCTGCCAGCTTTCCTTCTCCGTGTCGAGTTGTCCCAATATCATTTCGGATTAGGATGAGATCATTCTCAGCGAAACCTCTTGGCACTACCCTTTGATTATATCTTAAAGCCATTCGTCGCTTTAGCGCTTCTTCCCTGATCTGGGCACTTTCTTGGATTTCTGGAAGTAGGTCGAGCTCTTCTCTTTGAAGTTGAGAGTTGGCTTCTTCATTGTAGTGGACTACTCTAGGCGACCCTTCCTCAATCTCTACTGGGATCATTGCCTCCATTCCATATGCTAGTCGAAATGGTGATTCGTTTGTGGTGGAATGTGGCGTTGTTCGATATGCCCATAGGACTTGTGGAAGTTCTTCGGCCCAAGCTCCCTTTGCATCTTGCAGTCTCCGTTTCAACCCAGCCAATATGACTTTGTTGGCAGCTTCGGCCTGTCCATTGGCTTGAGGATGTTCGACGGAGGTGAACTGGTGCTTTATGTTCAAGTCGGCTACTAATCTCTTGAAGCATGCATCTGTGAATTGAGTGCCATTGTCTGTGGTGATGGAGTATGGAACCTCGAACCTCGTGACAATGTTCCTATATAGGAATTTCTGACTTCTTTGAGCAGTGGCGTTGGCTAGGGGCTCTGCCTCAATCCACTTTGTAAAATAGTCTACTCCGACTATGAGGAATTTGACTTGTCCTGATCCCTGGGGAAAGGGTCCGAGAAGATCAAGTCCCTATTTTGCAAATGGCCAAGGTGAGGTTATGCTGATGAGCTCTTCTGGTGGGGCGATGTGAAAGTTGGCATGTTTCTGGCATGGTGGGCATGTCCTTACAAACTCTGTAGCTTCTTTTTGTAGAGTTGGCCAGCAGAATCCCGCCCGAAGTACCTTTTTGGTGAGAGCTTGTGTCCCGAGATGATTGCCACAAATACCACTGTGTACTTCCTCTAAAACTTCCCTTGTGTTGGAGGTCGGCACATATTTTAGTAGTGGTATTGAGATCCCTCTTTTATATAGGGTGTTGTTTATGATGGTGTAGTACTGAGCCTCCCGTTTTAACCTCTTTGCCTCCTTCTCATTTGTGGGGAGTGTTTCTGTTTTGAGGTAATTAATTATGGGGGTCATCCATCCTTGATCCTGACTTGTTATGGCTAGGACTTTTTCCTCTTCCGAGATTGATGGATTCTGCAGTATTTCCTAGATGAGGCTTCTATTGTTGCCCCCTGGTTTGGTGCTGGCTAGTTTTGAGAGTGCGTCAGCTCGGGCATTTTGTTCGCGGGGTATGTGACAGATCTTATATTCCCTGAATTGTCCGAGCTGTTTTTTGGTTTTATCCAAATACTTTTTCATGGTGGGATCTTTGGCTTGGTAGTTCCCTGTTATTTGTGAGGTGACTACTTGTGAATCGCTGAAGATGTTGAGTTTTTGAGCTCCAACCTCCTTAGCCAGCTTCAAACCAGCTAGTAACACTTCATATTCCGCCTGGTTGTTTGAGGCTGGGAATCCAAATTTGAGGGAAAGCTCAACTTGGGTTCCTTGGTTGCTTTCTATTATCACACCTGCGCCGCTTCCAGTTTTATTTAAAGACCCGTCCACGTAGAGATTCCATTCTGTGGGGTTTCTAGGGTATTTGTGAATTCTGTGATGAAATCGGCTAAGTATTGTGATTTAATGGTTGTCCGAGCTTCATATTGGAGGTCGAACTCGGATAACTCAACTGCCCATTAAAAAAATTTTGCCTGTTAGATCTGTTTTCTGCAGTATCCCCTTGATGGGCTGGTCGGTCCGAACCCTAATGGTGTGGGCCTGGAAGTACGGGCGAAGTCGTCGAGATGTCAGTATGAGAGTGTAGGCGAACTTTTCTATTTTTTGGTAATTCAGCTCGGATCCCTGCAGCGCTTTACTGATGAAATATACAGGCTGTTGCCCTTTGTCGTCTTCTCGAACCAGTGCTGAGGCTACTGCCTGACTTCCTACTGCAAGGTATAATACGAGTGGTTTTTCCTCTCGTGGTCGAGTTAGGATAGGTGGTCGTCCCAGGAAATTTTTGAAATCTTGGAAGGCTCGCTCATATTCCATTGTCCATTCGAACTTCTTTCCTTTCCTTAAAGTGGCATAGAAGGAGAGAGATCTTATAGCTGATCCTGCTAAGAATCTGGATAAGGCTGCCAATCTCCCGTTGAGTTGTTCTACCTCTCTGACACAAGTTGGGCTCTTTATGTTGAGTATAGCCTGGCATTTATCTGGATTTGCTTCAATTCTTCTTTGTGTGAGCATGAAACCTAAGAATTTGCCTGCTTCTACTGCAAATGTGCATTTTGTGGGATTGAGTCGCATGTTATGCTTCCTTATAGTGTCGAACACTTGGGCCAGGTCGGACAATAATGTCTCTTTACTTTGTGTCTTTATTAACATGTCGTCCATGTAGACTTCCATGATTTTTCCGATATGATCTGAAAAAGACTTTATTCATTAGCCTTTGATAAGTAGCTCCCGCATTCTTGAGACCGAAAGGCATCACAATGTAGCAGTAATTTGCTTTTGGCGTCAAAAACGAGGTCTTTTCTTGATCTGGTGGATACATGGGGATTTTTTCACCAAGACGATGTTAGCTAGCCATAGTGGGTACTTGACTTCTCTTATGAATCCTGCCTCCAGTAGTGCTTGTACCTGTTCTTCCACAGCTTGGGATCGTTCTGGCCCAAGTTTTCTTTGTCTCTGTTGTACCGGCCGAGATCCTGGATAAACCGCCAACTTATGACACATTAGCTTGGGGTCTATGCCTGGCATGTCTGCGGCTTTCCATGCGAAGAGATCGACATTATCTCATAAGAACTGTACTAGTAATTCTTTTGTGTTTCCTTTCAGGATCGTGCCAATATTAGTTGTTTTGTCTGAGGTATCTCCGATCTGAACTTTATCTACTTCACCTTCGGGCTGTGGACGGAGTTCTTCTCGCCTTTGAACTCCACCAAGCTCAATTGTATGGAACTCTTCTTTTCTGCCTCTGAGGTTTAGACTTTCGTTATAACAGTGGCGTGCCATCTTTTGATCTGCTTTTATCATAGCTATCCCTTCTATAGTTGGGAATTTCATGCATAGATGTGGAGTTGAGACTATTGCGCCGAGTTGATTTAGTGTTGTCCGACCTATTAAGGCATTGTAGGCTAAACTCACGTCGACCATGATGTAGTCTATCTTGAGTGTTCTGGATTGGTTCCCTTTTTCGAAGGTTGTATGTAGTGACACGTATCCCAGTGGCTGTACTGGGGTATCGCCTAGTCCGAACAGGCTGTTCGGGTATGCTCTAAGCTCCTTTTCTTCTAAGCCGAGCTTATCGAAGGCAGTTTTGAATAAGATGTCGGCGGAGCTCCCTTGGTCTATTAATATGCGGTGGAGATTGGCATTCGCCAGTATGATGGTGATGACCATGGGATCGTCGTGTCCTGTGATGATACCTGATGCGTCTTCTTTGGTGAATGTGAGATCAGGGATGTCGGGTGCTTCCTCCTTCCCTTCGACATGATAAACTTCTTTGAGATATCTTTTGCGGGATGACTTGGAGATTCCTCCTCCTGCAAATCCTCCGTGTATCATGTGGACATGTCTTTCTGGCATACGAGGTGATCGCTCAGCTCGTCTGATATCTTCATCTCTTCATCTTTTTTCTTTGCTCATCATCTCGGGTGGCCAGGTACCAATTTAGTTTTCCTTCTCTTACTAATTTTTCTATGATATTTTTTAAATCAAAACATTCGTTGGTGGAATGTCCTCAGACCCGATGATATTCACAGTATTCGTTCCGATTTCCTCCTCCTCTTTTGCCTTTGAGTGGTTGAGCTGGGGGTATCTTTTCTGTGTTACAGACTTCTTTGTAAATATCCACCAGGGACACCCGAAGAGGGGTGTAATTATGATACTTTTTTATTTTTTCTCCCGTTCGATCTTCCTTCTTCTTAGATTCTTTATCTTTTTCTCGGTAGGTGAAACCGGATTTCGAGGCCTCCCCAAGTCAGGAATTTTCTTCCATGTTGATGTACTTCTCTGCCCGCTCTTGCACCTCATCCAGAGATGTGGGGTATTTCTTTGATATAGATTGGCTGAAAAGTCCCTCTCGTAAGCCGTTGATGAGGCCCATGGCGGCGGCCTCTGTTGGCAAGCTTTGTATATCCAGGCATATTTTGTTGAATCTTTCCATGTAGTTGCGAAGACTTTCTCGATCTCCTTGTCTGATTCCTAGTAGACTGGGGGCATGCTTGGCTTTGTCTTTTTGGATGGAGAATCTGGCCAAGAACTTTTTGGCTAGGTCGTCAAAGCTTGAGATGGACTTAGGAGGCAAGTTCTCGAACAATCTAATTGCTATCTTCGTGATAGTCGTTGGAAAAGCTTTGCAGCGAACGGCGTCTGAGGCGTCGGTGAGGTACATTCTGCTTCTGAAGTTGCTGAGGTGATGGTTGGGATCTGTAGTGCCATCGTTCAAGGTCATATCTGGGAGTTTGAAGTCTTTAGGGATTTTAGTCTTCATGATTTCCCTAGTGAATGGATCTTGATCCTTCCGAGAGTTGTCCTCAGGGGTGGTCTGGGTAGCCTTTGCTTTGAGATCGGCTTCAAGTTGTAGGAGTTTATCTTTCAATTCTCGACGTCGTCTTACCTCTCTTTATAGATCCTTGCCGACTTCTTGCTGGTACTGGCTTTCTTTTTCGAGTTGCTTTAGGCGATCTTGAAGTGCTTCTATTACTCTCGGATGTGATGAGTTTTTGTCTCCGTTAGATTCTGGAGTGTCTTTTGGTGTGGCACCTGTGTTTTTGTGCGGCGTTTTGTCGTCTAAATCTGAGTTGTAGTTGTTATCCTGTTCATTCACCATGGTGATGGGATGACTTCCAGGTTCCCCGGCAACGGCGCCAATGTTCCGAGGGTTACCTGAAACTGTAGGTCGATCTCGGATGAGATCTTCTGTACTGGTCGGAGATGACGTGTCCGGCTGGGCTGACCTTTCTGATAAAATAAGTTAGTTATCTTATCTTTATCTTACTTATTTTGAGTGAAGTCAGCTTATCTTCAAGAGAACCGCCTTTATCTCTATAGGCTTGGATTGCCTTTGGATTTGGGTCGTGTTCCTCTATTTGGGCCCTTTATTGGGCTTTCCTGTTGATTTGGCCGATCTCTTTGAGAAGAGATTGGATAGTCGGACCTGAAGAGGTCGGTCGCCATGTCGCTAAACATCCCGGGTCGAACAGCTCAACCCAGGGTATGAACAAAACCATTCTGCAAAAAACCGGTTTGAAAACCGACAAACCGACAGTTAATCGGTGAACCGTCAAAACCGACCGGCTTTTTTCCAAGATTTCCGATTCGAGTATATAAGCTCTAACGTGTCATTCCCATGCCACCCCCACCTCTTTCTCTCATCTCTGAGAATCAGAAACTTTACCCTAACCTAAACCCAGCCACCAGCCCGCCATCACAATCCCCCATGGCCGAACTCTTCTTCTCCGATAGATGGTGCTTTTGCCGCCGGTGGGAATCGTGGGTGCCGTCGCACTCTTCTCATCGCCAATCCCTTCTCATCTTTCCTCTTCTCATCACCGTCGCACGAAGGAAGCGTTGACCCCGTGGCATCATCGTCGCAAAGGTTGCTCGGTCGATCGTCATCTCTTCAAGCGCACGCTCTCTCTCTCACTCACTCTCTTTGTGTCTGAGCTTTGAGCTCTTTGTCGCTCTTTGTTTGAGTTCACTTCCCTTATTCCGTTGTCATCAGCCAGTCACTTCCCATTCCTCCCTCGCCGTCACTTTCCTTCCTCTTTCACCGCCGGTAAGGGCTGCTGCTTTAATTAATATTACTTGGTTTCTACATTTGTTAATAATACCGATTCTGGGTTTTGCGTTCTTTGATTTCTGATTCTGAGTTTGATAATTTTGCTTAATCCGAGTTACTGATTTTCTAAAATAATGATTGAATTGAATGATTCGATTAAATATTTTCTTTGCTTAGTTAATTTGTTTGAGTTACTTTTGTTGAAGGTTAATTTATTTTTGCTGGGTGTTGAAGATGGAATAGGAACAACAGCCAGAAGACATTATTTATTAAATTTGTTGAATAGTGATGTAATTCTGAATTCAATTTAATTTGGATTATAACTTTGGAATTCAATTCAATTTAGTTTTTGCTGCTAATATGTTTTCAAATTAGTTTGATTCATAAGTTAGAACTATACTATTGATTAATTGATTTGCTACTGAAAGTTTGAAACTATGTTCCCTTCCTTTTTTTCTGTGTAGTGTGTTTTCCACTTTTCCCTCCCTAGCACAATAGCATGAAAACTAGAGTAAATGAATGGAACACAAACACAATAATGCAAACACAAATGTGACGAGGGTGATGGCGAACAAGTGATCGTGAAGACAACCTTACACACACATGTGCAATATCCACATAGAAGTACAGAACATATGTGTTAATATATAGTACCTCAAATGAAATGGTACATTGTACAAGATATACACATACATCACTGTTATCAATAATATGTTGACAATTTGGACAAGTTCTGGTAGGATTGCTTTTCTATAAAACTTTCCTACTTGCTCTAGATGCACTCTTTATTTTGGTTGCAATTCTACTTTTTGTCAGTCAATAGTCATGTATATATGTTTAACAGGATTTTGTGAAAGTTGAAAACTTATTTATTAACGATTTTTTTATAGTAGAACATTATGTGTTTGTCACTATATGCGTTTTGATTATTTTGAGTTATAAACTTTGATGTTTGAAGTTGTTTATGAACTTCTAATATTAAATTATAGATAATTTATTATGTGAAATTGTGAAATTTTGAATTTTATTAAGTTAGAAATTATTAAATTTATATATTTAAAATTATACATAGGTTTTTAATAATTTTATTTAATATTTAATTAAACCTATTGAATTTCGGTTGATTTCGGTCCAACCAATATCCTTTATAATCCTCTTGCACCATGCTCATTCTTTTAAAATTTTCTTACTAACAATTTTTCTTTGACCAAACTATTTATATCACATTAACCACTTCCTAGGGTTTCTAGTAATTTTATTTAATATTTAATTAAACTGGTTGAACCTCGGTCGAACCAGTGAACCATTAAACCAGTGACCTTACCGGTTTATTGACCGGTCCGGTTCTTGCAACCTTGGATATACCTGTTAAGAAGGATGATGGAGAGGTATCATAGTAATAAAAAGAATCTACATATGGTGTTTATTGATTTTGAAAAGCGTACGATAGAGTGTCAAGGGAGGTCTTATGGAAGGTTTTAGAAAACAAGAGAGTAAGGATCGCATATATTCGTGCAATTAAAGACATGTATGATAGGGCTACAACTAGTTTGAAGACTTAAGCTGGTGTGACAGAGGAATTTTCTATTGGTATAGAATTACACCAGGGATCATCCTTAAGTCCATACCTTTTCACATTAGTCTTGGAGGTATTCACAGAGCATATCTAAGAGCCTATACCATGGTGCATGTTTTTTGCTGATGATATCATACTTATGAGAGAGTCAAGGGATGACCTAAATAAGAAGTTGGAGTTATGGAGAGAAGCTCTAGAAGTGTATGGTCTGCGCATAAGCCGTAGTAAGATGGAATATATAGAATGTAAGTTCGCCCTACGAAGGGAAAACCTTAATATAGAGGCGAAGATTAGAGATAACATCCTACAAAAAGTGAAGAGGTTTAAGTATCTTGGGTGCATCATACAGGATAATAGAGAGATTGAACATGATGTAAATCATAGGATCCAAGTAGGTTGGTCAAAATGGCGGAGTGCGTCTAGTTTTATATGTGACAAAAAATGCCTTTAAAACATAAAGGTAAATTCTATCGCACTACTATCAGACTGATTATGCTTTATGGTACAGAGTGTTGGGCGGTCAAAGGGGAGCACGGACATAAGCTAAGTGTAACACCCTAACTATCAGAATGTCACGCTTCCGGTTGTGCCACTCTGATAACAAGAGGTATTACGATGACTTCATGTACTTAATAATAAAATATGAGCCTTTGACTCGAAATCTTGTTGCTATTTTATTTGAAAAACCGGAAAAATACTTTTACAATAAAATAAACGAGCATATACATAAACAAAACTTCTTACTCAAGTAACTTATACATATTATATACATATAAATCATACAACTCCTATCCCTCTTACAAAATTATAATATTAATGGCGAGGGAAGAATAATAATAACTAAACTACTACATCCATATCGCATAAAATAAACTCAAAAACTCTTCATAAGCTTCTTTGTCTGTTTCTTTAAAAGAAAGTCTGTAGGGGAGTGAGAACATCGTCTTCGAAGGGTTTTCAGTAGAGGATTATTAAGAATTGTCGTAAGAAGATATTATAATTAAAAACTATTTTCAAAACATAGTGATTATCAATTTGTTATTCAAATATAAAATTTGTATTTCTCTTACAAAAACTCCATGTAAAATAACATTTTAACCAAAACTTATCTCTAATCCAGTCAATTATGGCCTCCGGCCCAAACATAACCAAATCTTGGCCTCTGGCCTAAATCAAAATAATTCACCATTGAAACTCAATCTCAACAGAATTAATCACAAACACAATCAAATTCAAGGCAAACACATATACAGAACAGTTACAGCAAGTATCACAGTTACCAGTTAAACAAAATTCATCAAATAAGCAAACTAAAACACTTAAGCACACCCAAACAAAGCACACAAATGCAACATGATGCATGTCTATCCCTAACGCATGTTGACGAACGGATTTCTGCTAGTAAAGAATTCACAAAAGTGATCGCATTGTAAGTATAGTTTCTAAACCAACAAAGAATCCTTTCGTACAAAAACTTATTTTTCACTAAAGCAAACCTAATAAAAAATAATAATCGAAGTATTTAAACCTCGAGTCGTCTCTCAAGGAATTGCAGGGAGGTGTATTTATTATTGGTTATGGAAGATCATCTTTTTGGGGTTTTTGAATAATGAAAAGGTAAAGTAAATTGCAAGAATTAAAGTAATAACTAATAAAGCTCTTAGCAAGGTATGAGAACTGAAAATCCTATCCTAGTTAAATTGTGATGAGAATTGTTCATTACTCCCACTTAGTAAACCCTTACTAAATAAAGGAAAGTCAAGTGGACTAATCAATTTGATTCCTCAAGTCCTAGTCAACTCCTAAGGAAAGACTAGCTTTAGAGGGATCCAAATCAACCAGCAAATTCCAATTATCAATCAACAAAGGAGTTTGATAACTCAAGTGTCACCAATTACTCAACCAAAACCAAAAGGAGAGAAATCTAAATATTGAAAGCATCAATCACATAAATTGAAGAAAGCAACCATAAATCTGAAATACCTCAAATTGCATTAAATAAAGAAATTAAATCTAACATGGAGTTCATAAACCAAATTGGAAAAATAAGTAATTAACAAGAGAAATAGATGAACCAAAGCACTAGAATAAATAGAAGTAGAAGAGAAACTAAATTAAAGGAACATTGAACCTGGAATGGAGAAGAAGTAAACCTAACCTAAGAGAAATCCTAAATCCTAAAACCTAGAGAGAGGAGAGAGCCTCTCTCTCTAGAAACTACATCTAAAACCTAAATTGTGAATAATGAATGAATGATCAATGATTCTCCCATTCTCCAGCCTCTATTCTGTGTTCTCGGGCTTGGAATTAGGCCAAAAAGGAGCCCAGAAATCACCCCCAGCGCTTTCTGTAACTTTCTGCACGTGGCGCATGTCACGCGTACGTGTAGGTCACGCGTGCTTGTCATTTGGTGATTTTTCTTCTCACGCGTATGCGTCAGTCACGCGTACGCGTCAGTCACGCGTACGCGTCACTCGTGTTCTGCACTAGGCACGCGTCTGCGTCGTCCGTGCGTGCGCGTCGCTGCCAGTTTCTCAAAACTTCATTTTCTCTCGTTCCTTCCACTTTTGCATGTTTCCTTTCCATCCTCTAAGCTATTCCTGTTCTATAAAGCCTGAAAATACTTAACACACAAATCACGACATCGAATGGTAATAAAGGGTATTCAAAATGAGCAGTTTAGAGGTCTAGAAAACATGTTTTCAACTATATCATAGGATAATGAAGGATTTGTAAAATCATGCAAATCATATGAATAAGTGAGCAAAGACTTGATAAAAACCACGCAAATTAGCACAAGATAAACCATAAAATAGTGGTTTATCAATCTCCCCACACTTAAACATTGGCATGTTCTCATGCTTAACTTAAGAGAAACTGAAAAAGAGTGAAGGTAGAATGGTGAAATCTATGTAATGCAATCTATCTAAATGCAAGCTACCTATATGAATCATGCAATTCTAATTACTATCCACCTATATATATAAAGCTTACATGTGGTTAAATTGAGTCAGATTTTCAAGGAATCATGTATGCATAACCAAGGGCTAAATCATATTAAAACACATTCACAATTGAGTTGAGTTAATCAAAAGAGTTCACAGACTTGCAAGATAAACAGTGATTAAACATGGATATATGGGGATGAGCTATTGAACCCTCACTGGATTTGTATATGCACTCTAATCACTCAGTGTTTGGGGTTAATCACTCTACTCTTCTCTAGTCATGCTTTCTAAGACTTTGTTCTTCATCTAACCAATCAACAAATATTTAATGCATAAATACAAACATCATGAGGTCTTTTCAAGGTTGTAATGGGGTTAAGGCAAAGGTGAGGATATATATATATATATATATATATGGCTAAGTGAGCTATAAATTCAATTCAATCCTTGACTAGCCTAAAATTTCACCTAACATACACATATTCTATGTACTTCTAAAGTTATGCCTAGCTACCCATAATTCTCACTTTTTCATCACACACTCATGTACCAATTTATTTTTAATTTTATTACATATGCATTGATTTTTTTTACTAAACTTAACACTGGGGTAATTTTGTCCCCTCATTTATTTATTTAATTATAGAAAAATATTATTTTTATATATATAAAAGTAAACATAACATATCAATGCACATGGTATTTTAATTATTTTTGTTTCACATGAGCATGCATCCAAATTCCAAATAATTTGTCAATTTAATACTTTCCTATCAATCTAAGTTCCCACGGTTTTCCACACTTAATTGATACACAATCTCTATCTTATAGAATAAATGGGGATTAAAAGGCTCAAAGTGGCAAACAAAAGTGATTGAAAGGGTAGGCTATTTGGGATAAGTGAGCAAGAATTAAATAATGGCTTCAATCATATGCAAGCATGTAAATACACTAAACAATGGACATCTAGAGTGGAACAAAGTAAAGTCTGCAATTATAGAGAAGAAAACATACAAGAATAAAATATTATGGCTAAATAATGTAGCCATTTAATTAAGCTCAAATCTCACAGGTTGTGTATTCTTAGCTCAAGAAACTATATATTAGTTATGTATATCATGCAAGTAAGACTAAAGAGTTTCAACTCAAATCAATGTGAATCTTTAAATGGCTTTCCTAAAAATAAATATATTTCTTGAAAATGTCATCCATTGACCAACATTTATTACTATATATATATAAATATATACTAAGTGGGTTGTTGTGATTATGAAAAACTTAAAATTTCTAGTTTACTCTCTATTTTCAATCAATACCAAATTCTCATATTCTAAAAAAGGGTAAACTAAACTTAATAATCCATATTTTTCTATATCACAACTAATAACTAAGAGCACAAATCAAGCTAAATATCTAAAATATATACAGCCCAAAGTGCAAAATGTAATAAAGTAGAAATAAACAGAAATACAGTAAAAGAAAATGTTCAAGCACTGAAAGGAAAATAAGATAAAATAAAATAAGATAAAATAAAATAAAATACAAAAAATAAAGCAAAATAGGATGAAAAGGTCTAAAATAGTTCACCAAAATAAGATCTGCTAGAGATGGCGACCTCCCCACACTTATATCATAGCATCGTTCTCGATGCTCAGTCAAGCCGGGTGTGAAGGGTCGTCACCACCTGAGGGGTGTGTGGCTGTTGGCTCTATGGGCTCTGGTAGTATAGGTGCCTGTGACTCTGCCTGTATAGGGGCCTGTGGCTCTGCCTGTATAGGGGTCTGTGGCTCTGCCTGTATAGGGGCCTGTGGCTCTGCAGATCGCTCAAGCTGAGGCTCCTCGTGCTGGGAATCTACCTGCTGGTCTGCCACCTGTGTCTCCTCTGCCAGTGCATCCTCCTCCTGCGCATCCGCCTCCTCCTCAGAGGGCTCCGATGTTGTGTCAGGCTCGGAGGGGATGTCAGTATGTCCCAATCTGATCATCAGCTTCAGATGCTCATAGCGGCGCTTACTGCGGCACTCCATCCGATCCAGGCGCTCAAAGAGTCGGTGCACTAGGTGGTAGATGGGCTGGGAAGCGGGTGAGGGTGCTGTGGTTGTGGGTGGGGCAGCAGGTGCTGAAGGGGTAGCAGAGGATGTGGCTGCGTCAGTGGAGGCAGTAAGGGAAGGAGGTCTATGGCCCAGAGCTTCGAACCTCTTGCCGCGTGGGATGATCTTCCTGCAGTCGACAGCTGAGGGCTTCTCATCCTTAGGCTCCCAGGGTACGTCAGCCCGGCGGCCCATCTGGGTAATCAGATAAGGGAATGGCAGAGTGCCTCAAACATGAACTCTAGCTATGGAGTGCCTGATGAACCGTGGAAGGTACAGGCCCTTGCCTTCCATAACGCACCAGATGAGAGTTATCACGGCAGTTGGCACCTCAGTCTCGTGAGTGCTCGGCATAACATAATTGCTTAGGATTTGTTGCCATAGCTGAGCCTCATCATTAAGATAGATGATCTTGATCCCCTTTGGATTTACTGTCGACTTATCCATAACCCAGGGGACAGCAAGATCAACGGCTATAGTGTGCTTTACTGCCTCCCAATCAAAGCTCATTAACCTCATGGATTCCTTAGCCTGCTGATAACCATCTGGCCCGTCTGATTTAGGTTGGAAATGGAAGATATCTTCAATGGCCTCCTCAGTAATTAGAATATGTTTCCCTCTTAGCTGTACTGCATCCAGGGTCGTCTTGTAATAGTTGCAGTAGAATTCCCGGACCCAGGATGTATTAACCTCAGTCAAATTCCTTTCTAGAAAGAACCAGCCTCTCTGTTTGATTTTCTCTGTAGTGTACTATTGTAATTCATTAGGTATTCTGAGGGTCTTTTCCAAATATAGGTGGCTCTTAGTCGCAAAGACCTCATATTTCAGTTCACAGTAGTGATTTACAAACTTGATTGGATCAGTCGCAGGCACTAGTTAATCCGCTTTTTCCTGCGGAGTGAAGTTCTTCTCACGCCAGGAATTATCATGCAGAATATCTGACAGAGCCATAGATGATTGGCCTCTTTTCCTCTTTCCCATGGTGGCCTTAGCTTTGCCTTTCCCTTTTGGATCAGACATCCTGAAAAATAGAGTTTTCAGGATATAATTTATCAAACCAAAGCAGAAAAATAGGAAGGCAAATAGTAAGCAAGCAATTCAAGCTGTAGATGGGCAAAAGAGGAATAAAAGTCAAAGCATGAAGTGAGTCAGAAAGATATAAAATGTTGAACTGAATGCAAGGTAAAATTCAAAGAATTCAATTAGAAATCACAATCCAAAACTATTAAATAAAATGTAGAATGCTTGTTTGTTAAGAAACAACAATAGACATGCCTTGAAAGGGGTTGAAAGGGGTTAGTGTAAACTAAGAAAAAAGCTAAGAAGTCAATGAAGTCAAGAGGTAAAAAGGGAAGTTAAAATTTGTGGCATGGTACTGTGGCTCCTAGCAAATAGAAGTTCACAAGATTGAAGAACAAGCAACTCACATTCAAGCAGATAATGCAGAGTATTGATTATAAATCAGGTAAAGAAAGCACAAAGAGAAGTAAAATCATCAAAAATGCAATGCAATGAAGAAGGGAACCAAATGGAATGGAAATGCTAGCCTAGTATCTCTTGAAATGGCTTTGGTGTAAACCAAGTAAATTGCATTGTAAAAAAAATGCCAAAGTCAAATCATTAGTGAAAGTTAAGTGAAATAGTTTCTCAGAAAAAATTTGGGCAACATTTCGGCAGTAAAAAGGGATGTTCCTGGAAAATCAAACAGCAGAATAATGCAAGCAGTAGCACGTTCAAACAGGAGTAGCAACTGATATAAATCTTAGAACAAGTTATATCAAACTAGCAAGTAAAATGGCATTGAGCAGAATTATCAATCAAGATAGACTCAAGGCAGAACATCAACCAAAACAGCAGCATTAGACTAAGGTAAGCAACAATCAAGCATGATTGAGTTTAAAGATTCAAGTGCGGGATTGAAATAGAAATTGAAATAGAGCACTTGATGAAGCAAAGGAGATTGTAGAAAAACAACAACAAGAATTATGCAATAAGCCAGCATTATCATACATGAATATTGATATAAGGCAACAGCATGAAGAACAAGTTAACTCATGTGACTTAAACATTAGAAAACAGAAGAAAGTAGCAGGCTAGGCCAAAACTCAGTTTAGCCGTTTGGATTTCTTATGAAAGCAGTAGCCATGACAAGCATTAAAATCATATGTAAATTGAGGAGAATGTAGCAATTGAGCCAATCTAAAATAGCAATAGGCAGGTATATGCAATTACCCTAGCCTTCATCAAATTTAGAAAGCAAGCAATAGCAAGAGATATGTATTCAAGGAAGTAAATTCACTGAATTAATAATGAAGACCAACTTGCAACAAGAATCGAATAGCAATACTAACCCAGATTTGAATTCTACTAAAATCAAACATGAAGAATCCAATTATCAAGCAATCAAATCGACTCAGATGGGAGCGTAACAATTTCAAATAATACTCAGCAATAGCAAGAAACCAGTTTAGCACAAAAGCAAACAATGAAAGATGACATAGTATCAGTAATAATTCAGCACATGGCACAACATATCTAACTAATTCAAAGAGCAAGGCAATTATGAAAATCAGATAATTCAAACAGTAGGAACGGAGCACTTATCAGACCTAAATCCTTTAACCACAACCTAGCTACCTAACCACCTAGAATCCACTACGAGACATGCATATCTAACTAACCTAAATTGAACAGAATGTAAATGATGCTAACTGACTAACTTGAACAGAAAATGAAATGGAAATGCAGGGGCGTAGGCATAGGAAACCTGGGTGCTTAGCAATAGAATTAGGAGGAAGTGGAAAAGGGGCGGCGGAGCTAGGGGTGGCGGACGGCGGCTCTGGTACTCTTCGCGGCAGCCTTGGCTTGGCGGGAGGAAAGTGGTGAAATAGGGGAAGGAGAAGAGAAGGAGAAAGGAGGAAGAGGGGGCTAAACGGCGGCGGTGGGGGCTGGTGGTAGTTTGTGGTGGTTTGGGATTTGGGGGAGAAGGGAAAAAGGAGATTGGGACGTTGAGGGGGGAAAGAGGGGAGAAAGGGAGGAAGAGGGGGTGGCGGTGTCGGCGGCAGTTTTGGTTTCACCGGTGGTGGCCACGGTGGGAGGCTGGTGGTGGTCAGAGATGGAGGGTTGGAGGGAGGGAGTGGGAGCGTTGGAGAAGAGAGGGGGAGGGAAAAAAAACACACGCGAGGGGTCTAGGGCTCTCGCGTCAGGGGGTTAGTAAAATTCAAATCCACGCGTACGCGTGGATCATGCGAGAGCATGGATGAGGCAAAAATTCATTGACGCGTGCGCGTCATGTACGCAAACGCATGAGAAGGAATAAGTGGAGATGACGCGTACGCGTGAAGCACGCGTACACGTCGTCCAGAATTGTGCTAAACGCACGATTCCAGCATCGTTTTGGCGCAACTCTCTGTTCCATTTGAGGGGGCAAAAAGTTTCATGTGACGCGTGCGCGTTGCTCACGCCCACGCGTGATGTGTTAGAATTGAATTGACACGAACGCGTCATGGACGCGTACACATGGGCCAATTTGTGCCTATAGCACACCAGCCGCATGATTCCAGCCCAACTTTCTGGTCGTTGGATGGAGACACCGATTTAGGATCGACGCCCACGCGTGGCCTACGCGCACGCGTGGTGTGGCCCCCTTTTTTTTATGTAGTATATAAAATACAAAATGCAGATGTTGATGCAGACATTATGAATGAACACTAGAAAAATAGAATAAAATAAAACTAGGAATAAAAAAAATAACATAAAGCTAAGACTAGAAAAGGACGATCATACCATGGTGGGTTGTCTCCCACCTAGCACTTTTAGTTAAAGTCCTTAAATTGGACATTCAGTGAGCTCTCTGTCATGGTGGCTTATGCTTGAATTCATCCAGAAATCTCCACCAACGTTTGCAATTCCAATAACCTCCGGCGTCCCAAACTAGGCACATAAAGCCTTCGAGCAAGTCAAAGCAAGGGATCAGGCTCCAGGAGTGTTGATTATCAGAATGAATTCCAGGATCCCAAACTTTGCTTTTGTACCCGTCTTCGCTCTAATCTACATTATTCCAACCGGGTGGTACACAATCTGAATTCTCACTAAGATACCCAAACATCTTCTGAGACCCATTCAGTCGAGCTCTATACCAATCCTTGTACTTCAATTTGGAGCGTGGAACCATTTTGAACCTTACATGCCAACTCCTGTTACTAACCATCTCCCTCTTACTCTTAAAGCCACAGAGAGCTCTAAGCTGGCCATCTGTTTCAAGCAAACCGTATTCTAGTGGGAAAGTAAAGATAAAGGCTAAGGATTTTACCCACTTGAAGTTTGTATTGGGTGGTAATGGCCTTGGGAGAGGTGTTTCTAGTGGTCTTTCAAGCTCCACTCCATTGTACTTTTTTGTGAATTCTTCCACCTCCTTGCAAACCTCTGCAACTGCAACTGTGTCTTGGTCAAAGTCTTCGATTTCTTCCCCATCACTCAAGTCGTAAGTTGGAGGTTGAGAAAAGTCTACCTCCACATCATCTTCATATTCACTTGTGGAAGGTTCCTCAATCTAAAGGAGTTCAATTGCGGATGCAAGTTTATCAATAGGAGAGCTTGATTCGTGATCATCATTGCCAAGGGAACTTCCTTCTTGATATGTTCCGTCCAATTCCTCATAAGGCATATGCCTCGGAGATTGTGCACTATCCTCCTTAGCGTCAATTTCAAACTTCTTGGTAGAATTCTCTACAACTCTCGATTCCCATGGAGGTTCGGCATCTCCTAGGTCTTCAACTACTTCTTTTTCTTCGATGATTACAGCTTTCTCTAATTGTCCCAATACAGAGTCACGTTCTTCATCGTACATTGGAGTTTCTAGTGTCTCTTTCATGTTACGTTCTTCATTAGATTCTCCACACGAAGCTATGGGAGTTTCTTGAGTGTCCAACCGCTGGGAGGCTAATCGATTTACTACCTCGGTCAAAGCAGCTGTGAATTCTAGTACCTTCTCAGCCATCCTGTCTTGCCCTTGAAGAAGTATACCAAGGGTTTTATTCATTAGCGATTGGGGTGGTTGGAAAGGTTCATCACATGAGAAGAATGGTTCATGATAGGAAGGTGGTTCTTAGGAGTAATTGTGTTGGAATGGGGTGTTTGGTGGCAAGGTGCTTGTGACTATGGTGGTTCAAAGCTATGTTGAGGAGGGGGTCCATAGGCGTATGGTGGGACTTGTTGGTAACTACAAGGGGGTTCACCATATCCATCGTTTTGGTACGTACCTCGGAATGGCTCTTGACTATAGTAATTTGGTGGAGGTTGGTTGTCACGAAAGGGTCCACCATAACTATTGTCTTTGTATGCATCACAGAATGGTTGTTGGTGATAGCACATTGGAGGGGGTTGTTGCCGAAAGGGTTGATCAAATCCTCGTGGCTCCTCCCATCTTTGATTATTCCAACCTTGATGCTTGTTCCCATTATAGTATCCATTCCCTGCAACATAATTGGAACCAAACTCTTAGCGACAGGGGTGAGAGTTCATAGTAGCTAAAGAAAATAAAAACAAAAACGAACAAAAATAAGCAATTAAATCCTAAAACTAACAAATAAGCAAAAAGCAAATATTTACAATAACCAATAATAAGGCACACGTTTGTGATTTCCCAAAAACGGCACCATTTTTGACGAACAGATTTATGCTAGTAAAGAATTCACAAAAGTGATCGCGTTGTAAGTATAGTTTCTAAACTAACAAAGAATCCTTTTGTACAAAAACTTGTTTGTCACTAAAGCAAACCCAATAAAAAATAATAACCGAAGTATTTAAACCTTGAGTCGTATCTCAAGGAATTGCAAGGAGGTGTATTTATTATTGGTTATGGAAGATTATCTTTTGGGGGTTTTTGAATAATGAACAGGAAAATTAAATTGCAAGAATTAAAGTAATAACTAATAAAGCTCTTAGCAAGGTATGAGAACTGGAAATCCTATCCTAGTTATCCTTATCAATTGTGATGAGAATTTTTCATTACTCCCACTTAGTAAACCCTTACTAAATAACAGAAAGTCAAGTGGACTAATCAATTTGATTCCTCAAGTCCTAGTCAACTCCTAAGGAAAGACTAGCTTTAGAGGGATCCAAATCAACCAGCAAATTCCAATTATCAATCAACAAAGGAGTTTGATAACTCAAGTGTCACCAATTACTCAACCAAAACCAAAAGGAGAGAAATCTAAATATTGAAAGCATCAATCACATAAATTGAAGAAAGAAACCATAAATCTGAAATACCTCAAATTGCATTAAATAAAGAAATCAAATCTAACATGGAGTTCATAAACTAAATTGGAAAAATAAGTAATTAACAAGAGAAATAGATGAACCAAAGCACTAGAATAAATAGAAGTAGAAGAGAAACTAAATTAAAGGAACATTGAACCTGGAATGGAGAAGACGTAAACCTAACCTAAGAGAAATCCTAAATCCTAAAACCTAGAGAGAGGAGAGAGCCTCTCTCTCTAGAAACTACATCTAAAACCTAAATTGTGAATAATGAATGAATGATCAATGATTCTCCCATTCTCCAGCCTCTATTCTGTGTTCTCGGGCTTGGAATTAGGCCAAAAGGAGCCCAGAAATCACCCCCAGCGCTTTCTGCAACTTTCTGCACGTGGCGCATGTCACGCGTACGCGTAGGTCACGCGTGCTTGTCATTTGGCGATTTTTCTTGTCACGCGTACGCGTCAGTCATGCGTATGCATCACTCGTGTTCTGCGCTAGGCACGCATCCGCGTCGTCCGTGCGTGCGTGTCGCTGCCAGTTTCTCAAAACTTTATTTTCTCTCGTTCCTTCCACTTTTGCATGTTTCCTTTCCATCCTCTAAGCCATTCCTGTCCTATAAAGCCTGAAAATACTTAACACACAAATCACGGCATCAAATGGTAATAAAGAGTATTCAAAATTAGCAGTTTAGAGGTCTAGAAAACATGTTTTCAACTATATCACAGGATAAGGAAGGATTTGTAAAATCATGCAAATCATATGAATAAGTGAGCAAAGACTTGATAAAAACCATGAAAATTAGCACAAGATAAACCATAAAATAGTGGTTTATCACAGGTAATGAGCTCATTTGTCGGTTTCGGCCCGCACCCGACGCAATCCAACTCGAAAGTCATATAAGATATTCCAGCAGCGTAACCTCTGCAAGGTCCCAAACCTTTGCAGGTGCTGATTCTCCAGCTGAAGTATGCTGAACATGACCTTTGCAAGTACTTGCAGGCGCTGATTCTCCAGCTGAAGCATGTGCCCCTTTCTCCTGGAAGCCATTACATATACACGGGTATCCCCGGACAATCATTCACACATAAAGTCCACGGCTTAACATTTTCACAATCAGCACCTTAACCACTTACTTTCTGTCACCCTCTCGTGACATTTTAATCATTTCATAAATCACACGTGCTGTGTTCTCTTTTCCCTTTCTTTCTTCTTCTTAACAAATCGAAATTAAATCATAACTTCTAACAAAATTTCTTCTCAAAAGATTGAATTTAAAACATTATACTTTTCTTAATAAATTGAATTAAAAATAATATTCTTTTCGTAATAAATCGAAATTAAATAATATTCTTAAAATTAGATTTGCTTTTAAATAGCGCTTTAAACAAAGTTTTAAAGTTTTATAAAAATTTTGGCAGGGTTTCCTCTAAATCTGGGACTTTTGCCACCCTTCAAAGGTCCCAACCAAAACATTTCTCAACCCTTTTTCAACCATTTCCAATGACTCAAACTAATTCCAAGATTAGAAATCATCTTCCAAAACTCAATCAATAACCAACAATTCAAACCAATTTCAAATGTTAAAATCATTTTTAATTCTCATAATCATTTCCGATAAATCAAACAAGCCCATTCCTAATATCCCAAATCGGTTCAAATACTGATTCATTTTCAATATCCAATTAACCGCAAACCAAGAAAATCATTTTACATAGTATTTAATCAAACCAACTTTCCAACTCAATAATTAGAAACAATCACAATTCGATCATCATCACAACAACCTTAAACCAAGTACAACACCCAACTAAGCATCTTCAATCAATCAATAAAATATTTAAACTAGCATTTACATTCATTCCAGGCAACTCAGTTCAATTCATAAAACTTGCAAAATCATAAAGCAATTCTTAGTAGTAAATTAAGTTTAAGAAATCGCCCCTACATCAATTCGACAAAACTCACAAAACCAAACGCGTCAAAACCTCTTCTTTTCCTGGCCCACAGCAACGATAGTCACAACCACAACTCTGTCCTACTTTCGCAGCAACAACAGCAGCTTTAATCAAAACATGCACTGACCGAATTGTGATCCTATGTTATCAAAATCTCAGAATCTTTAACAACTCAGAATAGAATACTGGTTTCAAGAGGTTTCAGAAACGAAAACACTTACCAAAACGATAGGGGCCCCAGCGGCGGTTCCCGACAGCTAGAACGGCGGCAACGGGGAATCTGCTCAGCCTCGAACCCCTCTCTCTCTCTCTCATCTTCGCACCCTTTCTCTCTCTCCGAAGCTTGGCCTTCACCCACAGACATCAACGTAGCAGCTCCACGATGTCAGAACAGCGACGGCAGACTCGGCGGCTGTAACACCCTAACTACCCTAAACCTTACCTCATGCCGTAAAGCAAAGGTTAATCAAAGGTTACGACAATCCTAAGGTTTATATATAGAAGGAATAATAATTCTAGAAGTCTGATGAAGAAAATAAGCTCAAATATGGAATCACAAAGAGCGAACGTTCACACGAAGCTACAAGCGTAACACACAAGATCCACTATGTAAGATAACAAGATATATGTAATTATATAAGAGAATAAAAATTGAAAGATACTAGTCTAGGCCTGCGGAGTTTAGGCCGACTAGTTAAATACAGACATATAGAGTTTTTTGAAAGTAAAACAACTTATACAAACTTTCTCTGAAAGTGAGCCTCTAGGCAAAATAAATACAAAAGTGAGAGAACTAGACAAAATAATCAAAAGAGACTTCAAGACAGGATAAAGGTCATCCGCTCTATCACCACCAAAGCAACTCATCAAGGTGGGTTGTGACCTGCATATGAAAAATAACAACAGAATATGGTATGAGAACCGGAGGTTCTCTGTATGGTAACTGATGAGCGGATAATTTATACGCTTTTTGGCATTATTTTTAGTATGTTTTTAGTATACTTTAGTTAGTTTTTATTATATTTTTATTAGTTTTTAAATAAAAATCACATTACTGGACTTTACTATGAGTTTGTGTGTTTTTCTGTGATTTCAGGTATTTTCTGGCTGAAATTGAGGGACCTGAGCAAAAATCTGATTCAAAGGCTGAAAAAGGACTGCAGATGCTGTTGGATTTTGACCTCCCTGCACTCGAAGTAAATTTTCTAGAGCTACAGAAGCCCAATTGGCACGCTCTTAATTGTGTTGGAAAGTAGACATCCTGGGCTTTCCAGCAATATATAGTAGTTTATACTTTGCTCAAAATTTGATAGCCCAAACTGGCGTTCTAAGTCAGCATAGAAATTCTGGCATCAAAACGCCAGAACTGGCATAAAAGCTGGAGTTAAACGCCCAAACTGGCACAAAAGCTGGCGTTTAACTCCAAGAAAAGTCTCTACACGTGAAAGCTTCAATACTCAGCCCAAGCACATACCAAGTGGGCCCGGAAGTGGATTTCTGCATCATTTACTCATTTCTGTAAACCCTAGGTTACTAGTTCTCTATAAATAGGACCTTTTGCTATTGTATTTAGAGACTTTGAATCTTTGATTAGTCTTATGCTATCTTAGACCTTTATGGAGGCTGGCCATTTGGCCATGCCTAGACCTTGTTCTTATGTATTTTCAACGGTGGAGTTTCTACACACCATAGATTAAGGTGTGGAGCTCTGCTGTTCTTCATGAATTAATGCAAAGTACTATTGTTTTTCTTTCAATTCACGCATACTTCTTCTCTAAGATATACACTCGTTCTTCAACTTGATGAATGTGATGATCCGTGACACTCATCATCATTCTCACCTATGAACATGTGCCTGACAACCACCTCTGTTCTACTAGCAATGGCTTGAATGCGTATCTCTTGGGTTTCTAATCTAAGATTGGAACCTTCGTGGTATAGGCTAGAATTATTGGCGGCCATTCCTGAGGTCCGAAAAGTCTAAACCTTGTCAGTGGTATTCCGAGTAGGATCTGGGAAGGGATGACTGTGACGAGCTTCAAACTCGCGAGTGTTGGGCGTGTGACAGACGCAAAAGGATCAATGGATCCTATTCCAACATGATCGAGAACCGACAGATGATTAGCCGTGCGGTGACAGCGCATTTGGACCATTTTCACTGAGAGAACGGGAAGTAGCCATTGACAACGGTGATGCCCAACATAAAGCTTGCCATGGAAAGGAGTATGAATGATTGGATGAAGATAATAGGAAAGCAGAGGTTCAGAAGGAACAAAGCATCTTCATACGCTTATCTGAAATTCTCACCAATGAATTGCATAATTATCTCTATCTTTATTTTATGTTTTATTCATATTTTAATTATCAATTCTCCATAACCATTTGAATCCGCCTGACTGAGATTTACAAGGTGACCATAGCTTGCTTCAAGCCGACACTCTCCGTGGGATCGACCCTTACTCACGTAAGGTTTATTACTTGGACGACCTAGTGCACTTGCTGGTTAGTTGTGCGGAGTTGTGACAAAGAGTTGAGATTACAATTGTGCGTACCAAGTTGTTGGTGCCATTGATGATCACAATTTCGTGCACCAAGTTTTTGGCGCCGTTGTCGGGGATTGTTCGAGTTTGGACAACTGACGGTTCATCTTGTTGCTTAGATTAGGTAATTTTATTTTATGTTTAAGCTTTTTACTTCTTATTTTCGAAAAAATTTTCAAAAATACAAAAAAAAAAAATTTCTATTCTATTCTTTAGAGCTTTTAAGAATGAATTCTAGAGTTTCATGATGATTTGTTGAAGTCTGGCTGGCTGTGAAGCCATGTCTAATCTTTTGGACCGAGGTTTCAACCTATCATCACAAGAGCTTGATGATTTCTAACAATCTTGCTGTTGAAAGTAATGATCTGCTAAAGCTTGGCTGGCCATTGGCCATGTCTAGTGTTTTGGACCGAAGCTTTCACTGAAAGCTTGGCTGGCTAGTAAGCCATGTCTAATTTCTGGACCGGAGTTTTAGACTAACATTGCAATGATTCCTGGAATTCTCATTAAAAATTTTGAATCCCTTTATTTTCCTTTCCATATAATTTTTGAAAAATCACAAAAATTTTTTATAAAATCATAAAAAAAATCAAAAATATTTTATGTTTCTTGTTTGAGTCTAGTGTCAATTTTTAAGTTTTGTGTCAATTGCATGTCTTTCTTCTTCTTGCATTTTTTCGAATATATGTAATATGTTCTTCATTGATCTTCAAGCTGTTCTTGATGATTCCATAGCTCTGATCTTTAATTTCTCTTATTTTGTGTCTTTTGTTGTTTTTCATATGCATTTTCAATTTGTTATAGTCCTTAGTATACAAACTTCTAAGTTTGGTGTCTTGCATGCATTGTTTATTTGATCTT
The DNA here is from genome assembly GCF_000816755.2 of Arachis ipaensis. Lineage (NCBI taxonomy): Eukaryota > Viridiplantae > Streptophyta > Magnoliopsida > Fabales > Fabaceae > Arachis > Arachis ipaensis. Next base: position 106,753,564 of record NC_029793.2, on the reverse strand, counting down.
AGTTGCATTTTGATTATTTCTCATCATTAAAATTTCAAAAATTTTTAAAATTGTGTCTTTTCAAGTCAATAACATAGAGAATCGAAGATTCAGAATATTCAGCAGAGGAATTACACAGAAAAAGCTGGGTGTTCAAAACGCCCAGTGAAGAAGGAAAACTGGCGTTTAAACACCAGCCAGGGTACCTAGCTGGGCGTTAAACGCCCAAAAAGGTAGCATTTTGGGCGTTAAACGCCAGAATGGATGCCATTCTGGGCGTTTAACGCCAGGAGGACACTAGAGGGAAGATTTTGTTTTTAATTCAAATCTTTTTCAAGTATTCATGATTCTTCAAAATCAAATCTTTTTCAAATCATATCTTTTCAATCATATCTTTTCAAAATCAATTTTATTTCAATTTTTATTTATTACTATTTTCGAAAATCCTTGCTACAATTAGTGATTTAATTAAAAATTTTCAAGTTGTTACTTGCCTATTAAGAAAGGATCAAAAGTTTTAATTCTAGAATCATATCTTTTAATTTCTTGTTAGTCAAGTAATCAACTTTAATTTTAAAACTTTCCTTTTTTTAATTCTCAATTCATATCTTTTCAATTATATATTTTCAATTACATCTTTTTCAAAATTAAGTTTTAATCATATCTCTTTGATTTCTAATTTCAAAATTTTTTTCAAAAATCACTTAATTTCTTTCCCAATCTTGATTTTCGAAAATCATCAATCAAAATTTCAAATTTCTTTTTATTATTTCAAAATCTTTTTAATTTATTTTCGAAAATTCTTCTCCTCTTCTCACATCCTTTTATTTAAAGGACTAACACCTCTCCATTATCAACAATTCGAACTCTATCTCTCTTGATAAGTTCAAATTCTCTCTTCTCTACCTCATCCTTCTATTTTTATTTTCCTCTGACACCTCAAGGAATCTCTATACTGTGACATAGAGGATTCCATATTTTCTTCTCCTCTCTTTTTATATGAGCAGGAGCAAGGACAAGGGCATTTTTGTTGAAGCTGATCCTGAACCTGAAAGGACCTTGAAGAGAAAGCTAAGAGAAGCTAAAGTTCAACTCTCTATAGAGGACCTAACAGAAATTTTCAAACAAGAAGAAGCCATGGCAGCCAAAAACAACAACAATGCCAACAATGCAAGGAAGGTGCTTGGTGACTTTACTGCACCTACTTCTGACTTCTATGGGAGAAGCATCTCAATACCTACCATTGGAGCAAACAACTTTGAGCTTAAGCCTCAATTAGTTTCTCTGATGTAACAGAATTGCAAGTTTCATGGACTTTAATTGGAAGATCCTCATCAGTTCTTAGCTAAATTCTTGCAAATCTGTGACACTGTTAAGACCAATGGGGTTGGTCCCGAGGTCTACAAGCTTATGCTTTTTCTCTTTGCTGTAAGAGACAAAGCTAGAACATGGTTGGATTCACAACCTAAAGAAAGCTTGAAATCTTGGGAAAAGCTAGTCAGTGCCTTCTTGGCAAAGTTCTTTCCACCTCAAAAATTGAGCAAGCTTAGAGTGGAAGTCCAAACCTTCAGATAGAAAGAAGGTGAATCCCTCTATGAAGCTTGGGAAAGATACAAACAATTGATCAAAAGGTGTCTTTCTGACATGCTTTCAGAATGGAGCATTATAGGTATCTTCTATGATGGTCTATCTGAACTGTCCAAGATGTCATTAGACAGCTCTGCTGGAGGATCTCTTCATCTGAAGAAGACGCCTGTAGAAGCTCAAGAACTCATTGAAATGGTTGCAAATAACCAATTCATGTACACTTCTGAAAGGAATCCTGTGAATAATGGGACAAATCAGAAGAAAGGAGTTCTTGAAATTGATACTCTGAATGCTATATTGGCTCAGAACAAAATATTGACTCAACAAGTCAATATGATTTCTCAAAGTCTGTCTAGAATGCAAGCAGCAACAGGCAGTACCAAAGAAGCTTCATCTGAAGAAGAAGCTTATGATCCTGAGAACCCAGCAATGGAAGAGGTGAATTACATGGGAGAATCCTATGGAAACACCTATAATCCTTTATGGAGAAATCACCCAAATCTCTCATGGAAGGATAAACAGAGGCCTCAACAAGGCTTCAACAACAATAATGGTGGAAAAAATAGGTTTAGTAATAGCAAGCCCTTTCCATCATCTTCTCAGCAACAGACAGAGAATTCTAAGCAGAACCACTCTAACTTAGCAACTGTAGTCTCTGATCTAATTAAAACCACTCAAAGTTTCATGACTGAAACAAGGTCCTCCATTAGAAATTTAGAGGCACAAGTGGGTCAGCTGAGCAAGAAAGTTACTGAACTCCCTCCTAGTACTCTTCCAAGCAATACAGAAGAGAATCCAAAAGGAGAGTGCAAGGCCATCAACATAACCCACACGGCCGAACCTGGAGAGGAGGAAGAGGCAGTAATCTCCACTGAGGAAGTCCTCAATGGACATCCACTGGTCTCCAAGGAGTTCCCTAATGAGGAACCATGGGAATCTGAGGCTCACATTGAGACCATAGAGATTCCATTGAATTTACTTTTGCCATTCATGAGCTCTGAAGAGTATTCTTCCTCTGAAGAGGATGAAGATGTTACTGAAGAACAAGATGCTAAGTACTTTAGAGCAATCATGAAGCTAAATGCCATGCTATTTGGTAATGAGACTTGGGAGGATGAACCCCCCTTGCTCCCCAAAGAACTGAATGACTTGACTAGGCAGAAATTACCTCTGAAGAGACAAGATCCTGAAAAGTTCTCAATACCTTGTACCAAAGGCACCATGACCTTTGAGAAGGCTCTATGTGACCTAGGGTCAAGTATAAACCTCATGCCTCTCTCTGTAATGGAGAAGCTAGGAATCCTTGAGGTACAAGCTACAAGAATCTTACTAGAGATGGCAGACAATTCAAGGAAACGGGCTTATGGACTTGTAGAGGATGTCTTGGTAAAGGTTGAAGACCATTACATCCCTGCTGATTTCATAATCCTAGATACTGGAAAGTGTATGGATGAAACCATCATCCTTGGCAGACCCTTTCTAGCCACAGCAAAAGCTGTGATTGATGTTGACAGAGGAGAATTGGTCCTTCAAGTGAATGAGGACTCCTTTGTGTTTAAAGCTAAAGGATCTCCCTCTGTAACCATGGAGAGGAAGCATGAAAAGCTCCTCTCAATACAGAGTCAAACAAAATCCCCACATTCAAACTCTAAGTTTGGTGTTGGGAGGCTACAACCAAACTCTAAGTTTGGTGTTGAGAGGCCATCATCATGCTCTGAGTATCTGTGAGGCTCCATGAGAGCCCACTGTCAAGCTACTGACATTAAAGAAGTGCTTATTGGGAGGCAACCCAATTTTACTTATCTATGTTATATTTCTATTTTCCATTGTTATTTTATGCTTTCTGTAGCTTGATGATCATGTGAAGTCACAAAAACAATTGAAAAAGCAAAAACAAACTGAAAAATAGAATGAAAATAGCACACCCTGGAGCAAGCAAGAGATCCCATTCATGGAGCTCAAGAGGTGCAGGAAGCTCATCACCATGAGATCCTGGAGATGCCTCAAATGCATTTTCCTCCACAAAACTATTGGGAGCAAATCAACACCTCCCTAGGAGAATTAAGTTCCAACATGGGACAACTAAGGGTGGAACATCAAGAGCACTCCATCATCCTTCATGAAATCAGAGAAGATCAAAAAGCAATGAGGGATGAGCAACAAAGACAAGGAAGAGACATAGAAGAGCTCAAGGACATCATTGGTTCCTCAAGAAGGAAACGCCACCGTCACTAAGGTGGACTCATTCCTTGTTCTTACATTCTCTGTTTTTCGTTCTCTATGTTAAGTGCTTATCTATGTTTGTGTCTTCATTACATGATCATTAGTATTTAGTAACTTTGTCTTAAAGTTATGAATGTCCTATGAATCCATCACCTCTCTTAAACGAAAACTATTTTAATTCAAAAGAACAAGAAGTACATGAGTTTCGAATTTATCCTTGAACTTAGTTTAATTATATTGATGTGGTGACAATGCTTCTTATTTTCTGAATGAATGCTTGAACAGTGCATATGTCTTTTGAAGTTGTTGTTTAAGAATGTTAAATATGTTGGCTCTTGAAAGAATGATGATAAGGAGACATGTTATTTGATAATCTGAAAAATCATGAAAATGATTCTTGAAGCAAGAAAAAGCAGCAAAGAACAAAGCTTGCAGAAAAAAAAAGGGGCAAAAAAAATAGAAAGAAAAAGAAAAAGCAAGCAGAAAAAGCCAAACAGAACTCGAAATGGCGCGCTTCCAATTGCATTGGAAAGTGGACATCTAGGGATTTCCAGCAATATATAATAGTCCATACTTTGAACGAGTTTAGATGACGTAAAAGGGCGTTGAACGCCAGTTCTACGCTGCTGTCTGGAGTTAAACGCCAGAAATAAGTCACAAACCAGAGTTGAACGCCAGAAATATGTTACAACCTGGCGTTCAACTCCAGAAAGAGCCTCTGCACGTGGAACATTCAAGCTCAGCCCAAGCACACACCAAGTGGAACCCGGAAGTGGATTTATGCATCAACTACTTACTTCTGTAAACCCTAGTAGCCAGTTTATTATAAATAGGACTTTTTACTATTGTATTAAACATCTTTGGATTATCTTTTGATCTTTGGATCATCTTTGGATGCCTAGTTCTTAGATCAGAGGGGCTGGCCATTCGGCCATGCCTGAATCTTTCACTTATGTATTTTCAAACAGTAGAGTTTCTACACTCCATAGATTAAGGTGTGGAGCTCTGCTGTTCCTCATGAATTAATGCAAAGTACTACTGTTTTTCTATTCAACTCAACTTATTCCGCTTCTAAGATATTTATTCTCACTTTAACATGAATGTGATGAACGTGACAATCATCATCATTCCCTATGAACGCGTGCCTGACAACCACTTCCGTTCTACCTTAGATTGAATGAGTATCTCTTGGATCTCTTAATCAGAATCTTCGTGGTATAAGCTAGATTGATGGCGGCATTCATGAGAATCCGAAAAGTCTAAACCTTGTCCGCATCTCTATGCGCTTATCTGAAATTCTCACCAATGATTTACATAAGTATTTCTATCCTTATTTTATTATTTATTTTTGAAAACTCCATAACTATTTTATATCCGCCTGACTGAGATTTACAAGGTGACCATAACTTGCTTCATACCAACAATCTCCGTGCATGGACAAGAGCGTGAGGAAATTCCTCATCATGAAATCCCTGAGATGCCTCAAGGGATGCATTTTCCTCCAAAAAATTATTGGGAGAAAATAGCACACCCTAGGAGAATTAAGTTCCAACATGGGACAACTAAGGGTGGAGCACCAAGAACATTGCATCCTCCTCCATGAAATTAGAGAAGACCAAAGAGTCATGAGGGAGGAGCAACAAAGGCAAGGAAGAGACATTGAGGAACTCAAGCACTCCATAAGATCTTCAAGAGGAAGAACAAGCCGCCATCACTAAGGTGGACCCGTTCTTTAATTTCCTTGTTCTTTATTTTTCTGTTTTTTGAAAATTATGCTTTAGGTTTATCTATGTTTGTGTCTTTATTACATGATCAGTAGTGTCTAAGTATCTATGCCTTAAAGCTATGAAAATGAGTCCATCACTTTTCTTAAATGAAAAATGTTTTTAATTGAAAAAGAAAAAGAAGTGCATGAATTTCGAATTTTAAAACAGTTTAGTTATTTTGATGTGGTGGCAATACTTTTGTCTTTCTGAATGAATGCTTGAACAGTGCATATTTTTGAGTTTGTTGTTCATAAATGTTAAAATTGTTGGCTCTTGAAAGAATGATGGAAAAGGAGAAATGTTATTTGATAATCTGAAAAATCATAAAAATGATTCTTGAAGCAAGAAAAAGCAGTGAAAAGCTTGCAGAAAAAAAAAGAAGAAAAAAAAGGAAGAAAAAGAAAAAGCAAGCAGAAAAAGCCAATAGCCCTTTAAACCAAAAGGCAAGGGTAAAATAAAAAGGATTCAAGGCTTTGAGCATCAGTGGATAGGAGGGCCCACAGGAATAAAATCCTGGCCTAAGCAGCTAAACCAAGCTGTCCCTAACCATGTGCTTGTGGCGTGAAGGTGTCAAGTGAAAACTTGAGACTGGGCGGTTAAAGTCGTGGTCCAAAGCAAAAAGAGTGTGCTTAAGAGCTCTGGACACCTCTAATTGGGGACTCTAGCAAAGCTGAGTCACAATCTGAAAAGGTTCACCCAGTTATGTGTCTGTGGCATTTATGTATCCGGTGGTAATACTGGAAAACAAAATGCTTAGGGTCACGGCCAAGACTCATAAAGTAGCTGTGTTCAAGAATCAAGATACTAAACTAGGAGAATCAATAACACTATCTGAATTCCGAGTTCCTATAGACGCCAATTATTCTGAACTTCAAAGGATAAAGTGAGATGCCGAAACTGTTCAGAAGAAAAAAGCTAATAAGCCCCGCTCATCTAATTAAGACTGATCTTCATAGATGTTTTTGGAATTCATTGCATATTCTATTTATACGCTTTTTGGCATTGTTTTTAGTATGTTTTTAGTATACTTTAGTTAGTTTTTATTATATTTTTATTATTTTTTAAATAAAAATCACATTTCTAGACTTTACTATGAGTTTGTGTGTTTTTCTGTGATTTCAGGTATTTTCTGGCTGAAATTGAGGGACCTGAGCAAAAATCTGATTCAGAGGCTGAAAAAGGACTGCAGATGCTGTTGGATTCTGACCTCTCTGCACTCGAAGTAGATTTTCTGGAGCTACAGATACCCAATTGGCGCACTCTTAATTGCGTTGAAAGGTAGACATCCTGGGCTTTCCAGCAATATATAATAGTCCATACTTTGCTCAGGATTTGATGGCCCAAACCGGCGTTCCAAGTCAGCATAGAAATTCTGGCATCAAAACGCCAGAACTGGCATAAAAGCTGGAGTTAAACGCCCAAACTGGCACAAAAGCTGGCGTTTAACTCCAAGAAAAGCCTCTACACGTGAAAGCTTCAATACTCAACCCAAGCACACACCAAGTGGGCCCGGAAGTAGATTTCTGCATCATTTACTCATTTCTGTAAACCCTAGGTTACTAGTTCTCTATAAATAGGACCTTTTGCTATTGTATTTAGAGACTTTGAATCTTTGATTAGTCTTATGCTATCTTAGACCTTTATGGAGGCTGGCCATTCGGCCATGCCTAGACCTTGTTCTTATGTATTTTCAACGGTGGAGTTTCTACACACCATAGATTAAGGTGTGGAGCTCTGCTGTTCTTCATGAATTAATGCAAAGTACTACTGTTTTTCTATTCAATTCACGCCTACTTCTTATCTAAGATATACACTCATTCTTCAACTTGATGAATGTGATGATTTGTGACACTCATCATCATTCTCACCTATGAAGGCGTGCCTGACAACCACTTCCATTCTACATGCAATCAAGCTTGAATGTGTATCTCTTGGTTTTCTAATCTAAGATTAGAACCTTCGTGGTATAGGCTAGAATTATTGGCAGCCATTCCTGAGGTCCGGAAAGTCTAAACCTTGTCTGTGGTATTTCGAGTAGGATCTGGGAAGGGATGACTGTGACGAGCTTCAAACTCGCGAGTGTTGGGCGTGTGACAGACGCAAAAGGATCAATGGATCCTATTTCAACATGATCGAGAACCGACAGATGATTAGCCATGCGGTGACAGTGCATTTGGACCATTTTCACTGAGAGAACGGGAAGTAGCCATTGACAACGGTGATGCCCAACATAAAGCTTGCTATGGAAAGGAGTATGAATGATTGGATGAAGACAATAGGAAAGCAGAGGTTCAGAAGGAACAAAGCATCTTCATACGCTTATCTGAAATTCTCACCAATGAATTGCATAAGTATCTCTATCTTTATTTTATGTTTTATTCATATTTTAATTATCAATTCTCTATAACCATTTGAATCTGCCTGACAGAGATTTACAAGGTGACCATAGCTTGCTTCAAGCCGACAGTCTCCGTGGAATCGACCCTTAACGTAAGGTTTATTACTTGGACGACCCAGTGCACTTGCTGGTTAGTTGTGCGGAGTTGTGACAAAGAGTTGAGATTACAATTGTGCGTACCAAGTTGTTGGCGCCATTGATGATCACAATTTCGTGCACCAGTAACAGTGCCCAATAATGTAAGATGTAAGGCTCCGGGACGCCGAAGGCAATCCTAGAACTTCGCATCGCATACGGATCTTCAAGCTTAGAATAAAATAAATAAATAAAGAACTTAAACCATAAACAGGGTTGTCTAAACTTAGGGTAATTCTAACTAATACTAATCACCGCTGTCCCGCAGCCTTCACCAACCTACCCTTTGGGCGATTCCATCGCCACCGCCTACCTAACCTCCTCAGCACCAGACAAACACAGATAATGCAATCAAGTAAAACACAAGTAGTATTCATATATCACAATTAATTCAAGAAGCAAGTAGGCATATTATACAATTTGGCAAACTCAAGTAATCAAAGCAAACAAACACATAAGAGATGCATATGATGAATGCCTGTCCTATTGACTCGTGATATCACTTGTCGGTCCGTAAATGCCAACCCGACACATCCTCTCAGATGTAGCCTTTTCTGCCACGCCAGAGATATAGTGCCGTGCACACTCATTGCATGCAGCAGCGAATCTGCTACGTCAGAGGTATAGTGCCCTGCACACTCATACAGTAGGGAGTCTACTACGCTAGGGATATAGGCCCCGCACACTTCATGCAGCAGAGAAGGAAATAAGCACAACAAATCATGCAGCAAAATAATCTACCATGCTGGGGATATAGGCCCTGCACACTCTCAACAACAACTAGTCATGCAGCAGAGAAATCTGCTACGCTGGAGATATAGGCTCCGCACACTTTCATATACTCCAATAATTTCCTCATTATTCCTTTCCAAGTTCTCAACTTATCATAACCATCCTCAATTCATAATTTTCCATTCCGAACTCATCAGTTCATCAGTTTCTCAATTCGTTGTCAGTAATCACCAAGTTCACTACTATTCCTTCTCTCTCAACCAAACTCATTCTCAATACACCAGAAACCTAAACCTCCGTTCTCTAACTTTTCAAAGTAATACCCAAATAATTCCAAGACCTTCTCTATGTTTAACATCCAAAAGCAAGCCAAAAAGTCTTAAATAGGTGCCACAGAAGTTTACAAGCTTGTTGGGAAGGTGAAACAGTTAAAAACAATATTTTAGTTGAAAAACAGGGCATGTGCGTACGCACAAGAATGTGCGTGCGCGTGCCCAAGAAAGTTTTCAAATGTGTTTATACAAATAGAGGTGTGCGTACGCATAGGGAGTAAAATTTTCAAACTCCGTTCATCCGCACAAGACGTGCGCACGCCCTCAACAGAGTGCACCTTCCAACGTGTGCGTGCACACAGCTTGCCAAACTTAGTTGGCTGTGTGTGCGCACAGGGCGTGCTAGCGCTCCCATCAGTGAGCCTTCCCCTGTGTGTGCATATGCACAAGGCTGTGCATACGCACAGGTTCAAAAACTCATAGGGGTGTGCATGCGCACCGATGACGTGTCACCATGTCATATTTTTCTATGCTTTTTCATACAAGAAATTTATGATTTGTGCTTAAATATTGAATGCTTTTGTACTTAATTGGTATATTTCTTTGATCTTTTAATTTTATAAACCTTGTAGGAAATAAGAAGAAAAAGAAGCAAAGAAGCACAAAATAAGCTAAAAAGACAAAAAAAAAGCTTTGGGGCACACTTTGAAGTTGGAGCACACTTTGGAGCCTTAGGCCACACTTTTAAAAGCGTGGCCCATGACCAAATTAACGGAGATTGACAATCATCACACAAATCTCGGTTCATGCCAAGAGCCTAGCTTTATCGTGATGCAATTTTAACTTGGAAGCAAGAATTTTCACTAAGTTAAGCTTGGGCGCTCACAGCATGACCATGCCTCCTTCAAAGGGCTATAACTTGAGCTACAAATGTCCAATTGATGTTCTTCTAGTTGCATTGGAAAGCTGACATTCGGAGTTTTCCAACGATATATGGCAATTCATATTTGGCATGAAATCGAGGAACGAGTGAAAGGCATCTTTAAGGACAAAAAACAAGCAAAAATAAACCAAAGTGCAACCACCAAGATTCGAAGTGGGAGACACAAGGAAACCAAGGAAGTAGCACTCTTGTGGAGGAGCTCAACGTTTGCGCCAATGTTTGCCTCAAACGTGAGGTCAAATGTTGGCTTAAGAAGTACCCTGGGAGGAGCTAACGTTTGCGCCAACGTTTGCCTCAAACATGGGGTCAAACGTTGGCTTAAGAAGTACCCTAGGAGGAGCTAACGTTTGCACCAATGTTTGCCTCAAATATGAGGTCAAAAGTTGGCTTAAGAAGTACCTTGGGAGGAGCTAACGTTTGCGCCAACGTTTGCCTCAAACGTGAGGTCAAACGTTGGCTCAAGAACACCCTGGAGGAGGAGCCACGTTTACGCCAACGTTTGCCTCAAACGTGAGGTCAAACGTTGGCTGAAGATTGCCTTGGGGAGGATCACGTTTGAGCTCACGTTTGACCTCAAACGTGAACTCAAACATGAGTGACAGCAACCACCCGTTCTGCATGATGCCATTACACGAAGACGTTTGAGTCAATGTTTGCCTCAAACGTTGACTCAAACGTGAATGATCCCAAAGTCCATAGTGCAAACGGATTTCTTCTCAAGACCAAGAGCAATGAACAGAGGCTATCTTCAACCCAATTCCATCAAGGTCATCCGGATCCATTCTTCCTCAAATCCAAAGCAAGCTAAGCCCATTACCATCACTCAAAGGCACAATAGATAGTTAAAATAGGAATTTCATTTAATTGTAATTTGTTTTTAATTTCACTTTCATTTTCATTTTTACTTTGTAAAGCCTATATAAAGGCATCAATTCCATTTCATTAGGAGGCTGGCTCCACTAGGGAGCAGTAGGATTAGAGAACTCTCTCTTAGTTTTCATTTTTGTTTTGAATCTTGGGTTGAGAATTGAAGAAATTATGTTTCAATCTCACCTTGAGAATTCTCTCTGTTTGCTTGTCTGCATAATTTCAGTGAATTGTGATTTGAATCAAAGCTCTCTTTACTGCTTTCATCTCTATTTCTTCTTCAATCTGTTTGCTGTTGGATCAAGGAAGGGATTGAGATCTAGACGATTTCATAAATTGAGCTAGATAGAAGCATCAATCATTTACATTTCTTTTGTGATTGTAGCATGCTTAGAAAACTAGCTTACCATGAACATTGAGTTGTTATTCTTCTTACCCTGGATTGTCAATCTCTATTGCATGATTCTTTTCTTGCTTGGGGACAAGCAAGGTTTAATTTTGGTGTTGTGATGACATGTCACCATGTCATGTTTTTCTATGCTTTTTCATACAAGAAATAGATAATTAGTGCTTAATTATTGCATTCTTTTGTTCTTAAATGGTATATTTTCTTGATCTTTTGATTTTATAAATTTTGTAGGAAATAAGAAGAAAAAGAAGCAAAGAAGCACAAAATAAGCTAAAAAGCAAAAAAAAGCTTTGGGGCACACTTTGGAGCCTTAGGCCACGCTTTTAAAAGCGTGGCCCATGACCAAATCAAGGAAGATTGACAATCAGCACAGCCACCCTGGAGGAGCTCAACATTTGCGCCAACGTTTGCCTCAAACGTGAGGTCAAACGTTGGCTAAGGGATACCTAAGGAGGAGCTCAACGTTTGCTCCAACGTTGCTGGAAACGTTGCTCCCCACAGCCTGAAGGGGTATACTTCCAACAAGAATAACTTAAGCTATAGAGCTCCAAATAAGGTGATTCAAAAAGCAATGGCAAGTAGGGATTAAGAGCTTTCCAAGCATATATGTCACTACATGGTGGACACTAAAATTGAGGGAGAAAACTGCCCCGAAAAATGCATAAACGAACATGGCACTAACCTGTAGTAAGGCCAGCTGACCTCTGCACCTTCGACGGAGTATAACTAGAGCTGTGGAGCTCCAAATGACGCGCTTCCAACGGCATTGGAAAGTAGACATTCATGGCTTTCCAAAAATATATAATAGTATGGGTGGACAGCATGTTTGAGCTTCCGAATCTGGCAATGTTCTCAATGTTTGTGCCAACATTTGCCTCAAACTTGAGGTCAAACATTGGCTCAAAACTTAACCCTGGAGGAAGCAACATTTGTGCCAACGTTTGCCTCAAACTTGAGGTCAAACGTTGGCTCAAAAATTAACCCTGGAGGAGCCAATGTTTACCTCAAACTTGAGGTCAAACGTTGGCTCAAAAAAATGCACCAGGAGGACTTAACGTTTGCGCCAACGTTTGCCTCAAACGTGAGGTCAAACGTTGGCTCAAGAACACCCTGGAGGAGGAGCCACGTTTACGCCAACGTTTGCCTCAAACGTGAGGTCAAACGTTGGCTGAAGATTGCCTTGGGGAGGATCACGTTTGAGCTCACGTTTGACCTCAAACGTGAACTCAAACATGAGTGACAGCAACCACCCGTTCTGCATGATGCCATTACACGAAGACGTTTGAGTCAATGTTTGCCTCAAACGTTGACTCAAACGTGAATGATCCCAAAGTCCATAGTGCAAACGGATTTCTTCTCAAGACCAAGAGCAATGAACAGAGGCTATCTTCAACCCAATTCCATCAAGGTCATCCGGATCCATTCTTCCTCAAATCCAAAGCAAGCTAAGCCCATTACCATCACTCAAAGGCACAATAGATAGTTAAAATAGGAATTTCATTTAATTGTAATTTGTTTTTAATTTCACTTTCATTTTCATTTTTTACTTTGTAAAGCCTATATAAAGGCATCAATTCCATTTCATTAGGAGGCTGGCTCCACTAGGGAGCAGTAGGATTAGAGAACTCTCTCTTAGTTTTCATTTTTGTTTTGAATCTTGGGTTGAGAATTGAAGAAATTATGTTTCAATCTCACCTTGAGAATTCTCTCTGTTTGCTTGTCTGCATAATTTCAGTGAATTGTGATTTGAATCAAAGCTCTCTTTACTGCTTTCATCTCTATTTCTTCTTCAATCTGTTTGCTGTTGGATCAAGGAAGGGATTGAGATCTAGACTTATTTTCTAGTCTCATTGAGCTCCTGAGATCTTTAACCTCTCATTTAGATTTTGCAATTGAGCCAAGCTGCTTTCTGTTTTGATTTTTCAAGTGATTTTCCAAATCTGTTTGAATCTGCTGCATCTTTTACTTCTCTATTGATTGCTATTTACACTTCCTTGTTTGATTTCTTGAATCCCAGCTCCCAAAATCCTTTTATTCTTCCTGCAATTTAGATTTCCAGTTGCTTGAATTATTGCTTCTTTTAATTTCCAGCACCCAGCCCCTTTTACATTTGATGCAATTTACATTTCTTGTCATTTAAGATTTTGCCAATTTACTTTTCTTGCTCTTTAAGCTTCTGCCAATTTACTTCCTGCAAACTTAAATTCCTTGTCATTTACATTCTGTTGCTTTGATTTCAATCAATTCACTTCAATGTTAGCTTGACTAAACTAATCACCCACTAAAGTTGCTTGATCCATCAATCCCTGTGGGATCAACCTCACTCTAAGTGAGTTTTACTACTTGATGCGACCCGGTATACTTGCCGGTGAGTCTTTGGTGTTGGAATTTCGTTTCCAACCCATCAAGTTTTTGGCGCCATTGCCGGAGATTGATTTAGATCAACAATGATTAAGTAGGTGAGAAGTCTAGATCAAGAATTTTATTTATTTTTGTTTTCTGTTTTAGATTAAAACCAAGGTGTTTGAGTTTTTGCCTCACTAAGAAATTCTCATCTCTGATATGAGTAATTTCAATTTTCAATGGTGTTGTGTACCCATCAAGTGCCATTGCCGGAGATTGATTTAGATCAACAATGATTAAGTAGGTGAGAAGTCTAGATCAAGAATTTTATTTATTTTTGTTTTCTGTTTTAGATTAAAACCAAGGTGTTTGAGTTTTTGCCTCACTAAGAACTAAGAA
>NC_029793.2:106687979-106737568 GCF_000816755.2 Arachis ipaensis | reverse complement strand
TGTTGGCTACATTCCATCAAATTTCACTTCAATGTTAGCTTGACTAAACTAATCACCCACTAAAGTTGCTTGATCCATCAATCCCTGTGGGATCGACCTCACTCTAAGTGAGTTTTACTACTTGATGTGATTCGGTACACTTGCCGGTGAGTTTTAGGTGTTTTGGAATTCGTTTTCCAAAATATCCATCAAGTTTTTGGCGCCATTGCCGGAGATTGATTTAGATCAACAATGATTAAGTAGGTGAGAAGTCTAGATCAAGAATTTTATTTATTTTTGTTTTCTGTTTTAGATTGAAACCAAGGTGTTTGAGTTTTTGCCTCACTAAGAAATTCTCATCTCTGATATGAGTAATTTCAATTTTCAATGGTGTTGTGTTTTCCAAAATTCAAATGGAGTTCAACTCATCTTATGATCAAACAAATTTTATGGGATATTACCCACCATCACCAATCTCTAATGGTGGCTGGGAATATCACCAAGAAAATACAAATTCTAAGCACTTCAATCCATGGAGATTTGCTTCAGAGACACAAGATGAGCAGGAGAATCATATGGGATACCAACCACCACCACAAAATAATTCATATTATTATCCTCATGGTGGATGGGAGTATCACCAAAGAATGAAAGAGCTTCCACCCTCACTTCCCAGTTGCTCATTTGAAAGTTCTTCATCCCTTGATTATGCGTCAACACAAAGTTTCTTCCAAAATCCATACAAGTCATCCCACCAATCACACAACTCATTCCACACCCCTCAACACAACTTCACCACAACAAGCCAATGCCAAGCCATTGAAATACACAGACAACTCGTGAAAAGACACACGCAACCCTAATCTTGGAAAGAAATCCTCTTCAAGAAGATGAATATGCCCTTAGAGCAAACAAGGAGGACCTTAGAACCCTTAAACAGAGAGGATGAAGACCAATTTGTGGGTGAGGAAGTGGGAAAGCAAGATGAGGAAGCCTCTGTGTCAAGTGAAATTTCAATGGAAAAGGAGGTTGTGGAGGTGTTTGAACCTGTGGCTTCATATTCACAGAAGATAATTGAGGTGATAGAGGAATATGAAACTTTACTCCCAAAAGACTTAATGGAAGATCACGTAAAAGAAGAGGAGGAAGCCAATCAAGAGAAGTCACACTCAACTGAAGCAGAGAAGTGCAAAGAGGAAAAGCTCATGGAACCACCAATGCAAAAAGCACTTGATGAAGAAATCACTCCAACAATCACACAACCACCAAGACTTGGACTCAAGGAAGTGAAGGCAATTAACAAAAGCACCGAGAAGAGGATTGTGACCAAGCTACAAAGGACAATATTCATGAAGAAGAGAAGGTCAACTACAAGCAATCCTCCCCCTGATCTAGCAAGCAAGCTCAATCAAGTCATTAACAAAAGAAAGCTTGCTGAGGAGAGACCAAGACAGGGAGCAATAGCTGAATCTTCTCCTCTCTTGAGGTCATTCCTCTTAACAAACTGGAAGAAGAGGAAGAAAGTGAACAACATGTCAACCGTAGGTATAATTTCTCTTCTCTGCTTTGTTTTCTTTCTGTGCTTTGTTTAAATTCAATAAATTGGCATATGGTTACATTCTAAGTTTGGTGTTGCCCAGCAACAAACTGTTTTCCATCTTCATGGATGATTGCATCAATTCTACATGGAAGTGTCACACTAAGATTCTAAGTTTGGTGTGCCACTTAATTCTCTATGCAAGACTTGTGCCTTGATTGTTATCTTAAATTTTGCTTGCTTAAAACACATGTGCTACTAACATTTCATTGTATAAGACATTCATAATCCATCTTAGCCCCATAGCCATTGTTCTAATTATTGCTTGAGGATGAACAAGCATTCTGAGTTTGACAAGGGAAAGGGAAGAATGAGAGGAAAATGACAACAATAAGAAGATGAATTACATGGTTGTAAAGTTCCTTTTCCTCTCCTTTGTTTCTAACACTTTAAATTGCATGATTGTCTTTATATTCTCTGTATGCATGTGTGGTATGAATGAGCATAGCCTGAATTATGATCTGTAACATGTTGCCATGCCATTATGACTACCAACTTGAGTTTTGTAAAGTTCAAAGCAGTAAAGTATCATGATCATAAACAAACAAGGCATTAAAGAAGAGTTTAGCATGTGCATACAAGTATTGGAAGGCTAGTATGGTTAATTGTTGCTCAATTACATTAGATTTTATTTAATTGAAGTTTTCATCTAGGACATTTTGTGAAATCTTTTGAAATCATGAAAACCTTGAAGAAGCAAATGCAATTAGCATCAATGATTAGAGAGTTAAGAAAAGAAACAAATGAGCTTAATGAAGTCCTCTAATTTAAATGCTTGTGGTGCTTATGTATCAAGTGGTAATACTTGAAAATAAAACATTTAGAAGTCGTAGCTTTGTTATCAACTCATGGGGCAAAGCACCCAAAAGGAGAAGCTAATAAGAAAATCAAAAGCTTGCTTCAAGGAAGAAATATAAGAAAAGATTTCATAAATTGAGCTAGATAGAAGCATCAATCATTTATATTTCTTTTGTGATTGTAGCATGCATAAGAAACTAACTTACCATGAACATTAACTTGCCATTCTTCTCACCTTGGATTGTCAATCTTTATTGCATGATTCTTTTCTTGCTTGGGGACAAGCAAGGTTTAAGTTTGGTGTTGTGATGACATGTCACCATGTCATGTTTTTCTATGCTTTTTCATACAAGAAATTTATGATTTGTGCTTAAATATTGAATGCTTTTGTACTTAATTGGTATATTTCTTTGAACTTTTAATTTTATAAACCTTGTAGGAAATAAGAAGAAAAAGAAGCAAAGAAGCACAAAATAAGCAAAAAAGAAAAAAAAAGCTTTGGGGCACACTTTGAAGTTGGAGCACACTTTGGAGCCTTAGGCCACGCTTTTAAAAGCGTGGCCCATGACCAAATTAAAGGAGATTGACAATCAGCACACAAAGCTCGGTTCATGCCAAGAGCCTAGCTTTATTGTGATGCAATTTCAACTTGGAAGCAAGAATTTTCACTAAGTTAAGCTTGGGCGCTCACAACATGACCATGCCTCCTTCAAAGGGCTATAACTTGAGCTACAGATGTTTGATTGATGTGCTTTCAGTTGTGTTGGAAAGCTGACATTCAGAGCTTTCCAACGATATATGGTAATCCATATTTGGCATGAAATTGAGGCACGAGTGAAAGGCATCTTTAAGGACTAAAAACAAGCAAAAATAAACCAAAGTGCAACCACCAAGATTCAAAGGGGGAGACACAAGGAAACCAAGGAAGTAGCGCTCTTGTGGAGGAGCTCAACGTTTGCGCCAACGTTTGCCTCAAACGTGGGGTCAAATGTTGGCTTAAGAAGTACCCTGGGAGGAGCTAACGTTTGCGCCAACATTTGCCTAAAACGTGAGGTCAAACGTTGGCTTAAGAACACCCTGGAGGAGGAGCCATGTTTGCGCCAACGTTTGCCTCAAACGTGAGGTCAAACGTTGGCTGAAGATAGCCTTGGGGAGGATCACGTTTGAGCTCATGTTTGACCTCAAACGTGAACTCAAACGTGAGTGACAGCAACCACCCGTTCTGCATGATGCCATTACACGAAGACGTTTGAGTCAACGTTTGCCTCAAACGTTGACTCAAACGTGAATGATCCCAAAGTCCATAGTGCAAACAGATTTCTTCTCAAGACGAAGAGCAATCAACAGAGGCTATCTTCAACCCAATTCCATCAAGGCCATCCGGATCCATTCTTCCTCAAATCCAAAGCAAACTAAGCCCATTACCATCACTCAAAGGCACAAGAGATAGTTAAAATAGGAATTTCATTTAATTGTAATTTTTTTTAATTTCACTTTCATTTTTAGTTTTTACTTTGTAAAGCCTATATAAAGGCATCAATTCCATTTCATTAGGAGGCTGGCTCCACTAGGGAGTAGTAGAATTAGAAAACTCTCTCTTAGTTTTCATTTTTGTTTTGAATCTTGGGTTGAGAATTGAAGAAATTCTGTTTCAATCTCACCTTGAGAATTCTCTCTGTTTGCTTGTTTGCATAATTTCAGTGAATTGTGATTTGAATCAAAGCTCTCTTTACTGCTTTCATCTCTATTTCTTCTTCAATCTGTTTGCTGTTGGATCAAGGAAGGGATTGAGATCTAGACTTGTTTTCTAGTCTCGTTGAGCTCCTGAGATCTTCAACCTCTCATTTAGATTTTGCAATTGAGCTAAGCTGCTTTTTGTTTTGATTTTTCAAGTGATTTTCCAAATCTGTTTGAATCTGCTGCATCTTTTACTTCTCTGTTGATTGCTATTTACACTTCCTTGTTTGATTTCTTGAATCCCAGCTCCCAAAATCCTTTTATTCTTCCTGCAATTTAGATTTCCAGTTGCTTGAATTATTGCTTCCTTTAATTTCCAGCACCCAGCTCCATTTACATTTGATGCAATTTACATTTCTTGTCATTTAAGATTTTGCCAATTTACTTTTCTTGCTCTTTAAGCTTCTGCCAATTTACTTCCTACAAACTTAAATTTCTTGTCATTTACATTCTGTTGTTTCAATTTCACTCAATTCACTTCAATGTTAGCTTGACTAAACTAATCACCCACTAAAGTTGCTTGATCCATCAATCCCTGTGGGATCGACCTCACTCTAAGTGAGTTTTACTACTTTATGCGACCCGGTATACTTGCCGGTGAGTCTTTGGTGTTGAAATTTCGTTTCCAACCCATCACGCACAAGGCTGTGCATGCACACACAAACCAGAAATCACAAATTCTGCAGTATATACAAAATTCAGATTTTGACACCAAACTTTGAATGATCATAACTTCCTCTACAAAAACCCAAATTTTGCAAACTTTATATCAATTTAAAGATTTTTCCATGAACTTTAATTTAAAGCAATTTCCAACAAATTTTGAAAACTGAGGCGCAAGTTATGATCCGTCAAAATTTACTAAAAATCCGTTTTTACCAAAAACCTCAAAACCTAAATTTTAACCAACTCTCAACTCAAAACCAACTCAAACCTACTCAATTATCATGAAACACTACCACACCCAACATCTTACCATTTCATATCATTCTCCTCAATTTCACACCTAAATTACTCAACTATTACACCATATATCACTACTAATCCACAATTCCAAATTCAATCATACATCCACACTCATAATCATCATCAACCAATAACAATCTCAACAACCAAAACAAAATCTCATCAATTCCAGTAATCATTACCAAACAATATCTAACATTAACCAAATTCATCAAAGTGTTTACTCCTCACATTATTCTTATAAAACTCACATCATTCACCAATTGTCATCAACATTAATATTCATACTCCTTCTCAATTAATCTTAGCATTAGTAACCATTATCAACATTCACTTTTCCACAATCCTCATAAACAATAATAAAGCACATCATTCATCATCAATCTTCATAATCATTAATTATCAACACTCAACAACAAAATTAATATATTCCACATTCCAAAACTCTATATCATCATCACCACTATACCACTTATCTTCGAATCACCAAAATCACATACAATTAAACATACACCCAAGCATCCAATCCTATCTTAAGGTCAACTAGCCTAAGGTTCACGAAACATTACATATTAAATAACGGAAAGTGAAACCATACCTTGGCCGATTTCCAATATGCGCAAACACCCAAGGCTTGATTCCAACAAGATCAACAAGCCTCAAGCACAAACACCACTTCCAAAACTCACCAACTACCAAGCTATTCACATAACATACCAAGAATCAACACTATGGCAAACCATAATATCAAACCATAATAGTTTGAATAGACTTACTTTACCCAATGAGATTAAAGGAAAATCCAACAATTACCCGCTACTAGAGATCACCTAAATAACCAAAACCACAAAACTTACTCAAAAACCAAATCCCAAAAATGCAAAAAGTTTGGGCAGGAAACTAGAATGTGAGCTTCGAGTTCTTACCAAATTTTCTTAGATAAAAATAAAGAGCTTGACGAGATCTTCACGTGGCTGCAAACGACTCGTCAATCGGAGATCCGTAGCTCAAGATATGATTAAAATAAGGCTGGGGTGAATAGTGAAACCCTAACCCTTCTCTTCTCTCTTCTCATCAGCGCCTCTCTCTCTTTATGATGGAAAATGAGCCAAAAGCTCATTAGTTAGGGCATATATATGTTGGACCTGGGCCCATTTGGGCCCGGTCCAATCTGCTAAGCATTTTTGGTCCGTTTGGCCCACTTTGGGCCAAAACCTTTAAGATTAGCGTCCGATTTTCAATTCTAAATTATTTTTGTCCTTTCAAAACACCACATCAATTTTCAAAATCTTTAAGGAATCAATTTAATTGAATTTGTCCCTCCTATATTAAGAAATCAATTTAATTGAATAATCTTGAAGCGTTTATATAGTTATTTTTATAGTCAAT
Source organism: Arachis ipaensis (assembly GCF_000816755.2). Lineage (NCBI taxonomy): Eukaryota > Viridiplantae > Streptophyta > Magnoliopsida > Fabales > Fabaceae > Arachis > Arachis ipaensis. The sequence goes on along the minus strand of NC_029793.2, from coordinate 106,731,102 downwards.
AACTCTGACAGTTTTTCAAGACTCAAAAAGTTATTAATAAGGATATGTATGATGAATTACAAAAAAATTTTTCAGGTACACAATTTTTATATTCTCCTATTTTATTTATTAATTATTCTTATAGTTTGATATTTAAAAATAAAAAAAATAAGCATTCTCATTTCTTCTGTTTTTCTCACTATTTATAGGAAATAAATAATATATTATCAAAAAATATAATTAATTTTTTTAAAAAATAATAAAAAAGTGGCTGAACAGGCACGATAGTGCCTGTTGAGCCGCTAGTATACAATAAATAGGAAGAATGATTCTAACCGTTATAAAGTGTATGAAAGGATGATCAATTAATTGTATCAATTAGACCAATAAACAATAAATTAAGTATTACTATATTAACGACCATGACAATTGCATTGATGATACATATTTTTATTTTAATATTAATAATCAAATGTGATATTAAATCAGTCTACTCAAAATTTATTCTATTCGTTAGGAAGATATAGTTAAAGCAAACAAAACTCAAAAAGATGATAAAAGGAGAAGAGAAATATTGAATCAAAAGAATGAAAGGTAATGAAGTAAATTTAACTTATATAATAATAATACTGGATATTTGGACATATATACTAATTATGTTAAAAATTTAACTTTTTTAGCCTAAATTCAGAAGAGCACAACTATCTCATTTTGGTGACAAACAAATATCATTGTATGTAATTGTTATTAAATATAAATTCCTAATAAATCAAATGTAATGTCATTAAATTTGCATTTTGTCATACATGAACAAAGATTAATGTCATTTTTTGTTTGTCTTTTCAGAAAATTCAGTGCAAAATAAGATATCTCAATTCTACCGGTTTTAATTGAATTAATTGAAATCGAATCTATAATAACAAATTAATTTAATTGAATAATCTTGAATCATTTATATAGTTATTTTTATGGTCAATAAATAGTTTTTCAAGACTCAAGAAATTATTGATAAGGAGATGTATGATGTATTACGAGAATTTTTTTAAGTACACAATTTTTATATTCTCCTATTTTGTTTATTAATTATTCTTGTAGTTCAATATTTAAAAATGAAAAAATAAGCGTTCTCAGTTCTTTAGTTTTTTCACTATTTATAGAGAAATGAAGGCCTATTCAGTTTCAAATCCATATTTTGGCATACCATTTAAAAAAATGAAGACAAATATGAAAATCTATGACATTTAAGCAAAATTATCTTTTATAAATAACTAACATGTATTTTGGTTTATATATACTCTTTTTAAATCAGGATAATATTATTATCATTATTTTTTGAACTATGTTTTTTCTTACCTCTTTATTGTGTGCTTTTGTAACTTATAATTTTAAAATTTTTTTATAGTAATTTTATGGTAAAAAAATATGATATAAATAAGATCACATCAATATTAAAATAATATAAAAAATATTTATCTAATAAATTTAAAGAGTGAATAATATATTAACAAAAAAATAAATTAATTTCTTAAAAAAATAGAAAAGTGGCTGAACAGGCACGATAGGGCCTGTTGAGTCGCTAGTATAAATAATAACAATATGTGTTGACAAGAATGATATTTTGAAACGTCACTTAGAAAGCACACAAGAGTACTCGTACTCTTTCTCTTTTCTTTATTATTTTATTTATTTATTATTTATTTATTTATTTTTATTTTGGCTAAACAAAAAGTAAAATAGCTCAGTACTCTTATCTTCTTGTAATACTTGTGAGTGAGAGAGTACGTTAGTGTTTGAACGCAAAAAGGCTTCTTCTTCAACTCTGTGCCTCCCATTCTCCCAAATTTCATCTACTACGGTGGGCTTTCTCTGTTCATGTAATACCCGGTCTAACCGAAATTAATTAAATAATAAGTTAAATGGGAGCGAATATGGTTGGAAGATTTGGCAATTGGAATTTGATGATTTAAATATGATATTTGGATTCAGTGAATTTTTCCGAGTCGGAAAATATAGTTTTCTGCGCAAAAGCGCGCAGTAGAATTTTGACCGGCAGTACCGGCTGAGATCTGTCTGGTACTACAGCTGAGAAAATTGATTATGAGTAAATAAGATTAAGAAATGAGGAATTATAATTAGGGAAGGTAGAAATATTTGAAGTGCGATTTAGAGCGCTAATCTTAAAGGTTTTGGTCCAAAATTGGGCCAACGGACAAAAATAAGTGAACCGGGCCTAAGTGGGCCCAAGACCCAACATATATAAACATTAGTTATGAGTATTTCAGCTCATTTTTCCCTAAAGAAGGGGTGTTGGGCGCTGATTTCAGAAGAGAGAAGAGAAGAGAGAAAACCTAACTCTCTTTGATCTTCAAACCACCATAACTTGAGCTACGGAGCTCCGATTGACGAGCCGTTTGCGGCCACGCGTCGCTCTTCTCATCCTCTACAATTCTATCTAAGTTTTGTGGTGAGTATTCCATTCATCTCTGCCCAGTTTTCGAAATTTTCCACTGTTACATGTTTTTGGGTAATTAGTATTGAAATCTTGTGATTTTGGGTGTTTAAGGATACTCCAACATGGATTCTAAGTGGGTTCTATCCCTACTTCATATGGGCTGAGGTAAGAAGTGCTCAAACCCTTGTGATTTGTCATTTTTATGAGCCCTAGGTTGATGTATGTATGTGATATTGGTTATGTTAGTGTATTTGGTGATGTTGGTGCACAATTGGGAGATTGGTATTGCTTGAGGAGCTTTGGTGAGACTTGGAGCTAAGGTTGGTGAAGACTTCCATAGAAGAGGCTCAATTGGTTTGGCTACAAGAGGTACGGTTTAAGTTTCATTCAAGTACCGTGTGTTGTGATGAGAATTCCTAGGCTAGATGCCCCTAGGATTAAGTTTCGATTGTGTAAATGGTTGGTGCTAATATGCATAGTTGGTATGTAATGTGAATTAATGATTTGGGTTGAGAATTGTGTGGCCTTGTATACTTGGTGTATTGAGAATTTGATGTACTGGGTAATGAGTATTGATTTGTGGTTTATGCATTTAAATTATGAAATTGGGCCGGAGGCCGGAAAAAGGCAAGAAAGGTAAGTTGATGTGTGCATTGTATGATGACACAAGTGATTGGATGAATTTCAGATAATGAATATATGAATGATTGGGTTGGTTATTGAATAATAAGGTTTGAGGAGTTGAGGTGTGGGATTTGGTAAATTTGGGTGCAATTATATAGATGAGGTATATTTGGTTTTGGTTGAGATATATTATATGGTCATATATGTGATTATGATTATTGATGCCTTGATGGTATGATGATGCACTAGACATATGTATGTCGTGATATATGCTTGAGGAATGATTAATGTTGATTTGTGGGTGAAGCCGCGTGATAGTGAGTACAATATTGATTATGTATAATGATGGTTGATTGGAAATAGTGTTGTTGAAATTTGGCATGAGAAAGAGTATATGATATGTAAATGTGTTTGAGTTTGAGAAAGTGTCAACGTGCGAGTTGAGGAGGTTTGATGTTGATTTTGGTATATTTTGATTGATTTCAAAGAAAAGGCTGAAATTGGCATGTTTTGATTGATTTTGAAAAGAGTTGAAAATGGCTTGGTTTGAAAATGGCACTTTGTGGTTTTGTATGAAAACATGATTTTTGGGCATACTTTGACGGGACATAACCTGGACTACGGATCTCTGTTTTCTGCCAAATCTGTTTAGAAATGAAATTGGATCCGAGATGTCCATGCCGTTCGAAGAACGGGGGAAAAACGATTTAAAATGAGAGAGATATGACCGTCGGAAGATTGGGGGTTGAATCTGTAAATTCTGCAGCTTTTAACTTGGAAAATTTTTAGCAGAACGACCCTACGCGCGTAGGCGCACCTGGCGCGTGCGCGCCGTTCTTCCAGAAAGCACCATCCACGCGTGCGCGTGGTGTGCGCGGGCGCGTCGATGCGTTGTACCAAATGCCCAGCCATTTTCCAGAGAGTTGTGCCAGAGTTGTGCCAGTTTTGTGCCTGGGCGCAAGAGCACCCACGCGTACACGTGGCTGACGCTTGCCCGCCGTTTGGATATTTTTCAACCCGCGCGTTCGCGCGTATAACGCTTGCGCGTCGATGAGTTTTTGGCCATCCATGCGTGCGCGTGGAGTACGCGTGCGCGTGGCTCTGTTTTCATGCCAAAGTTGATTTTTGAGTTTTAAAGCCAAACCTCATACCTTCTATTATAATATGAATTGAGATTGAATGAATAATGATGAAAAATGTCAAATGTAAGCATGCTTGTGTTTTCTCTCTGGTTGTAAGGGTGACAGGGCACCGATACCCTCTAATGGCGACAGGGCGCAGATACCCTCTAATGGCGACAGGGCGCAGATACCCTCTAATGGCGATAGGGCGCAGATACCCTCTAATGGCGACAGGGCGCAGATACCCTCTAATGGCGACAGGGCGCAGATACCCTCTAATGGTGACAGGGCACATATTCCCTCTAATGATGTTAATACGCAACAGAGAGACTGTGCCCGGGTTAGCTACTGGACATGTCGGGTTGGCTTGATAACCGACAGATGATATCATCAGCCATAGGGCAGGCATTCATCATTTGCATATGTTTGAATTGTTTGGGTTTGCCATTTGTTTTGGATTTCTTCATCATATATGCCATGTTACCTGACTATATGCTACTTGTTCTACTTGTACCATATTTGTGTATTACTTGCCTGAATTGCTTGTGTTTGTACAACTGAGATGCCCTCATGCTGGTGTCGGTGGGTGTGAGGGCTGTTCTTGATGGGATGAACTGATGATGCGATTGCATGATGATGATGATTATTGAATGAGATAATCGGAGCTCCCTGGGTAGACGCAGTGATGTAGTTTCACTAGCTCCAGGCGAGGGTATGATGTATTGATATAGAATTGCTGAGGCAGAACAACTGGTGATGGTTTTGCTTATAATTCTGAGTCTGATTCGTGGAAGAGTCAGCGAGTTGGGAAATATGTGAAACATGAATTAGATTTAGCACTCCCTTATGACAGTTGCCTATTCATGGATTAGCGAGAACCTAGGATGAATATTTGGTGAAGAAGTTTAGGATGCTTAGTAAGTTTTTATTGCAGTGCATTGTATCTATTTGGCACTTTTACCGTACTGGGAACCCATGGGCCCGGGGTTCTCATTCCGTATATATCTCTTGTTTTTCAGATACAGGTCCAGGTGCTCAGAAGTGAGTTGTGGGTCGTCTAAGAGACGGCAAAGATCTTTATTTTCTCTACTTTGTGTTTTGATTAGAATCTCTCCACCTTTGTTTTGAAAAGATTATATTATGTATTGAACTCTTTCGGAACTTGCCTATAGAGGCTCTTATGTTTCCTTTGGGAGAGATTAGGATATGCTGTTGTCATCTACTTTCATACTGTACCCTAGCCGGCCTAAACTTCGCGGGTCGCGACTAGTGGCTATTTACTTATGTTATATATATCTATCTCTTAATCTCCTTTATGCCTTGTCCGTATATCGCGTTTGGCTTAGCAGTTTAACTTTTCGTTGTCGAAACGTGAGTGATACGCCTTCGCGATTTTATTTCTACTCTTTTCAGGCTTCTCGATTAATACTCTTTTCGAAATTACGTATATTTATATATTAAAAATCCACCTGAGAGTCGTACCACCGTAATATCATTGACTTATGACTCGAGCATAAGGATTTGAGTATTAGGGTGTTACAGTTCACAAGGGTTTGACTATACCTAACATTGTAATATTCCAGGTAAGATTTCACTACTAGATCCATCCTTATCTTTCTCTTTTCCATTGTTGATTCAGAGGAACCCTAATCCCAAAATAGCATACAAAATATTCCTTGTGTTATTCATGACTATGAGTATTAGAATCTTACTCTGAAGAGTATTCTCCTTTTTTCTTTTACATTCTTTAACTCAAATTATGATTTGACTGTTGAACCCTATTCTTCAATTCTGCTATGTTGCTGTCTTTTTTGATTTTGTCAAAATTTTATCCTTATTTATTTATTTATTTATTTATTTTGGTAAGATATTATTATATCTACATATATAACCTGATATTCCCTAATTAAAAATTGTGTGCTGCCCCAGAACCTGTTCACGATGTGTTGAAGATCAAGGTCTTAAATTTCTTCAATTTGCTTTTCGCTGATTCAACTGTCTTCTAATCCTCGAGGTCTTGCTGAAGGAGATGCTTAACCCGACTTCTTGTTGTATATATTTGCCAGCTTCTTTTTAAAAGTAAGTAGCCCCTTCACTAATATGATCTATTTTAATTTAACCAGACTTTTTCTTTAATGTAAGTAGGAACAATTGCTATCTTGTGGCCATATTAATTAGGAATAATTTAGCTTTTGCATCATTTTTTCCATTGAATTTTTTAACGAAGAATGCAATTCTAGGATCCCTGGCAATGCTCTGAAGCAATGTTACACAAATGTAATAGAAAACAAAGGGATTTGCTTAGATTATATACACATTCTCCTTACTTTTAACAATGATCAATCTAGTAGATAATAAATTTTTTTCATGTTTTATTTATGGATTTTTTTTTATTCATGAATGTTGGCATGCAGTATTAAGTCTTGTTTCATGTTAAATCCTTGCTTACTGCTTAAACTAAATTAAACCCATATAAGTTCAATTTCATTTTTTTCTACCTTTACAGCTTGTTTGTTGATCGTTGACAACCTCAGCACCCAATACTTGGATTTTTTTTAATTTGCATTGTTATGGCAACCTCAAGCCACCATCTGTCAACAAGTCCTCCTTCTTCATCTAAAGTGGCCATTTGTGATAAGCCTGTTGTCAAAAATAGCAAAGATTTTGCTCTTGAATCAGAGGCCTCAAAATCAAAGATATGAGAATCTCAGGTGCTACTCCCTTTAACCATTAACGGTGTAGATTCAGCTTTCATTGGCCCTATTGTCTCTCTCAAAGTAGCAAACAAGATAAAAAATGCTTTTCCTGGTCACCCTCAAAGAAAATTTGTTGCTTTTTAAGACTCCATTCTTAGTGGATACTTTGACTCCAACAACAGGCTATTCAGAAATCCCCCAAAGACCAACATTGAAGGTTACCATGCTTGGTTAGGTAGGGTTGAAACTGAGAAGATGACCTTATGGAAAGAGATTGGTATATATGACCTAATTCAACTTAGTAAAAACTCTTACACTATTAATTCAGGACTAATGGGAGGTGCATTGTATTTCTGGGATGAGACTTCTCATACTTTTCACACCTCATACGGTATGATTACTCCTACTCTTCTGGATGTAGCTGCAATAACTGGCCTACCTCCCTTGGGAAAGGAAATTTTAACTACTACCCGGTCAACCACAGGAGTTGAGTATGCCATTGATATCTCTTTCACTACCTATCAGAGCTTCATTCTTAATAACAAAGGTCAACGTGGAGAACCTGTTTCTGATAATGAGCACATAGCCTTCCTTCTCTATTGGTTGAGCGGCGTTGTTTTCTGTGCCCGGAGTATTCAAGTTGAAGTCACTTATCTCCCATTGGTCATTATGTTAGCTGAAGGTAAGAGGCTGTGTTTAGGTCCTGGCTTGACTATATCTCACTCTAGATTGGATCACAGCCCTTATGAGGGAGAAGAAAAGAATCACTAATGTTGACGGTCCCGTTTAGTTTTTTCAATTGTGGCTATCCGCTATTTTTTAATCTGAGCTACAACCACATTTGACCCAAAAAGGTCCTACAGAAGATTTTGTGATTTTCGGACACTATCTGCTCGACTTAGTCTTTCTTGACAAGTTAATGGCCTCACATGATAAGATGAAACACTTCTTCCGTGCTTTCTATCACTTGCCAGAGAAAGACCACAATATCAATTTGACTCCCTCTGCTAATTGTCAAACTGGTCCAGAATGGTTGACGCGATCTCTTACCCCAGCTAGGGTTACACAAAAGGAAAGCATCACTATTTGGTCACAGTTCTTGACTCCCCAATTATTTTTTGCTGGATTCCCGGGTGAAGATGACCTAAGAACAGCAGTCTATATGGCAAATGCCATTTCTAGACAATTTGGGTTAGCTCAGGCCATTCCATCTCCTTACCATCTTCAAGAGCCACAATCTTTGCATGTCAACGCTACCTCACTAGAAGATCTGTTGCACATTCAGAAAGATAATACTACGCGGAGAAATAAATTCCACCTATTCCCTTTTATACCTTGTCTGTTGACCACATATTCATTCTTTTCTTGGTGGAAAATCTATTACTCTTCCATTAAAGTTGCTTTCAGTACCTGTTGTCAAAGGATGACCACTGTTCTTGTAATGCAACAAGTGAGAAGAGCACCAATCTCAAAAAGGGTAAGTACAACTAAATCATTTGCTCATTGTGATTTCAAAAATTATGGTCCTCTATTTGTTATTTTCTTCATGCATAATGCCTTATAAGAATATCACAATGGCACCTGTTTTAATTATTTTATTATTATTATTTTTTTTGTTACAGAGAAAACAACTACCCCACTTGCTGCCAATCCTCCATTGAGAAAGTCTTCCGGTAGGCTTGTAGGAAAAAAAAATTCAATTTTAATTACTCAAGCTGCCGGGTAAAAAGAAGACTTGAACCAATTGAAGTGTCAACATCTTCATATAGTGATGATAAGGATGACACATCAAATACATCCAATGACAATCTTGATAGACCGGTAATCTCTCAGCACAATGAAGGGGAAAACGAGAACACCTCGTCTAGTGATAAATCAGTGAGTAAGTTCTCTTCGGAAGATGATGTCGATGCTCTTAGCCCCAGTGGTCAACTTGCTTCTTAGGTATTTTTATAGGTTTTCACATCCTCCATATTAAAATAGCATTATCTTGAAGAACTTACATGATGATGATATCTCTCATGTGGCTATTTTTCTTAATCTCGTTAATTACCTTTGTCCTCATTCCACTTCTTACTTTAGGTCACTGTGGCTCCTACCACTTCTTTGATTGTGCCTAGCACTTAAAATCTAATGGCTGCCACATCTAACAAGCCTACACCTAAAGCCAATGCCAATAAGGTATGCCATGTCATTTAACCTGATTATTAGTATCTCTTCTTTATATCTCCTTGATGAACGGATTTTTAACGGTCTAGAATTTCACAAATGAAACCTCATTCTAATTATAGTTTCTAAAACAACAAAGAATCCTTTCATACAAAAATTTGGTTGTCACAAGTAATAAACCCCTAAAAATAATAACCGAAGTATTCAAATCTCGGGTCGTCTCTCAAGGAATTGTAGGGAAGTGTTTTTACTATTGGTTGTGGGATTGTATCTTTTTGGGGTTTTGAATAAGGAACAAGAAAATAAATTGCAAGAATTAAACTAATAACTAATAAAGCTCTTAGCAAGGTATAAAAACTGGAAGTCCTATCCTCATTATCCTTATCAATTGTGATGAAAATTTTCCATTGCTCCCACTTAGTTAACCTCTAACTATGAAGGAAAGACAAGTGGATGAATCAATTTGATTCCTCAAGTCCTAGTCAACTCCTAAGGAAAGACTAGTTTAGAGAGATTCAAATCAACTAGCAACTTTCAATTATCAATCAACAAAGGAGTTTGATAACTTAAGAGTCTCCAATTACTCAACCAAAGCCAAGAGGAGAGAAATCTACACTAAAATCCAATCAAGCATTTTATCAAACACTTGGAAGGCACAACATAAAAGCATAGAAAAGCAATAAGAGATAATAAAATCCAAACAACCAATTTGCAAGCATCAATGATAACAAATAATGGAAGAAGCAATAAACATGAAATACCTCAAATTGGATTAAATAGAAAATCAAATCTAACATGAGAATTTATAAACTAAATTGGCAACATAAAGTAATCAACAAGGGAAATAGTAAACTAAAATGTTAGAACAAATAAAAGTAGAAGAGAAACTAATTAAACTGAGATAGAAATCTGGAATTGAAAATAGCTAAACCTAAGAATTCTAAAACCTAGAGAGAGGAGAGATCCTCTCTCTAGAAAACTACATCTAAAACCTAAAATTATGTGAATGAATGTTGTATGATTGAATGCCTCATTGATTCCCCCACTCTGCAGCTTCTATTCTGTGTTTTCGGGCTTGGAACTAGGCCAAAAGGAGTCCAGAAATCGCCCCCAGCGTCTTCTACAATTTCTGCACGTGGCGCATGTCACGCGTACGTGTCGATGGTCTTCTTCGCGTGTCATGCATACGCGTCAGATATGCGCATGCATCGCTATGGAATGTGCCAAGTCACGCGCACGCGTCAGGTACGCGCGCGCGTCATTCCTCGCTGGCCAGCTCATTAGTTTCTTGTGTTCCTTCCATTTTTGCAAACTTCCTTTCCATCCTCTAAGCCATTCCTGCCCTATAAAGCCTGTAAACACTTAACACACATATCACGACATCGAGTGGTAATAAGAGAGGATTAATAATTAGCAATTTTAAGGCCAAAGAAGTATGTTTTCAATCAAAGCATAGAATTAAGAAGAAAAATGTAAAACATACAATTTATATGCATAATTGTGAATTTAGTGGATAAAATCCACTCAAATAAGTACAAAATGTACCACGAAATAGTGGTGCATCAATCTCCCCACACTTAAACATTAGCATGTCCTCATGCTAAGTTCGAGAGAAGCTATAAAGGAGTGAAGAGGAATGGTAAAACTTATGAAATGAAACCTATCTATATGAATGCAACTAAATGCAAAAATACTTCTACCTACTTGGTTAAAAATAAATAGATCTTTTAAGAACAAATATGAACTGGATTTCACTAGTTCAAATTATAAAAATGAAGTACAACTAGACTTGCAAGAAGAATATAGCTCATGAAAGCCGGGAACAAAGAATCGAGCATCGAACCCTCACTGGAAGTGTATACACTCTAATTACTCAAGTATTTAAGGTTCGACTCTCTCAGTTCTCTACTAACCTTGCTTTCTAAGACTTGCTCTTCTTCTACTAATCAACAGAAATTTAATGCACAAATAACATATCAAGAGGTCTTTTAAGGGTTGTAATGGGGCTAAGGTCAAGGTTGAATTGTATTTGGTCAAGTGGACTAAAATCTGAATCCTTAATTAGCCTAAACCTCCCACCTAACTTAAGACAATCCATGTAATAACAATACAAAATCTAACTACCCATTTACTATGTTTACCACATATTCATGCATCTGAGTTTGAGTACAGTACATATGCATTGCTATCACAATTTACTTTGGGGCATTTTGTCTCCTTTTTTTGTTAATTGCTTTTTTCTTTGTCTTTCTCAATGCACATGATTAAGGTATTGAGTTCAAGAATATATGCTCAACATTTTTTCACATTTTCACAAAAAAAGTCTAACATACTCAATTCCCAAACCAAACGTTTCCAAACCCACTTTCCCCACACTTAATTCGTGAGCACTCTCACTAGTCTAAGCTAACCAAGGATTCAAATTAAGGATATTATTGTTTTCCACTTAAAGTTAGTGATGAGCTAAAGTAAAGAACAAAGGAGTAAAATAGGCTCAACATTGGTTTGCAAAGGATAATGAAAGGGTAAGGCCATATGGGTATGTAAGCTCAGTGAAACAAAGGCCTCAATCATATAAGTGCATGCATACATCAAATAATGGAAATATAGAATTAAGCAAGACAAAGATCACAATTTTAGAGAGAACAACACACACTAAAACAGAATATTTGTTGATAAAATATAACCAATTTAAATAGGCTCCAAATCTCACTAGTTTTATGTGTTTGAGATCTAAACCATGTTCCAGTATAATATTCCTTCAAACAAGTTCGATAAAAATTTTAATTCAAATTAGTGAAATGCTATAAAAGGTTTCTTGAAAAAGAATTCATCACTTCAACCAAGTAGTGGAAAATTATGCACAAAATCAAACAAACATATGCAACAACTAACAAATCGACATTGGTGTTAAAAAAGGAAGTAACTAACCCACGGAAGTTGGTATCAACCTCCCCACACTTAAAGATTGCACCGTCCACGGTGCATGCTAAGATGTGCAAGTGGATGGGTGGCTACAACCGATGCTTTTCTTCAAAAATCGTGCAGATCGACTCGTCGGTTGCCCCTTTGAGAAGCTTTTCCTTTCCCTTCTTCGGTGGCCATCCTGAAAGAAGAAGAAAAGGAAGAAAAGTAATCCAAAAATAAAGATAAGAAAATAAATGAAGTATGGGTGGTTTGATGCCAAATAATGAGGGTCTAAATTACATGGTAGCTACAAGATGCAAGTGAGAAAATAGTAAAAGCAAATGGCATAAGTGCAAAGAGTGCAACAATGGGGAAGAGATACTAGGTAATGAAAGACAGTATAAATTCATGTCAATACAAAAGGAACACAGGTATCATAAAAGATTGGCATTGATAGACAAATAATATCACCCAACAGTGTAAAACAAGTCACTAAGCACCAAAATAATACCAGAAAAAATGCAATAATTGAATAAGAACATTTAACACCAATGGTGAAATAGGAAATTAGAAAAGAAGGTGAAAACATGAATAAAATTAAAATGTAATGAATGAAAGTATGCAAATGCAATAGGGAGAATGGAATGAAAGAGAATAAGGATGAGAAGTTAAAGAAATGAAGAAGAAGAAAGTAAGAAAGGAGGAAGAAAGAAGTAGAAAGCAGAGAAGTAAGAAGTAAGAAATGAAAAACAGGGCGCGACGCGTGCGCGCAGGTTACACGTACGCGTGAAAACTTAAATGGCCATGCGACGCGTAAGCGTCCCCCACGCGTACGCGTGGGTGGCAAAATATGCACACTGACACGTGAGCGTCGGTCATGCGTACGCGTGACTGCTCGCGCGACTCCAGCCTAGTGGCAGCCCAACTTTCTGTCCATTCGCTCTTTACGCCGAATTCCATGCCTACGCATGGGTTGAAAAATTAGCAGGGGATGCGTACGCGTGAGGCACACATACGCGTGGGGTGGCTTGTGCTCCACGCACCCCTCCCGCGTGTCTCCATTGCAACTCTCTGCCCCATTTATTAATACTGCGAACTTGCATGGGACGCGTCCGCGTCATCGACGCTTATGCGTCGTTCGCTTTTTTTTATGCAGAATGCAGGTGATGATGCAGAAATTATGGATGAACACTGATAACAATAAAATAAAATAAAACTAAGAATAAAAAGGGAAGATCATACCATGGTGTCTCCCACCTAGCACTTTTAGTTATTGTCCTTAAGTTGGACATTTGGTGAGCTGATGACTTGCATCATCTACCTTTCTTTCTTGCATAAAGAAGACCATAAAAGAGCATAAATCTCATTTTATCAGTACAATTCATGCATTATTTGATGAATATTATGGTACACTACTTTGAGTTGAGTTGTGCTGAATTTCAGGTGAGAAAAGTATCAAAAATGGGGTAGAAGACAAACAAGAAGCTGGGCGTGTAAAACTGGCGTGACACTTGAAGCAAACGCCACAAAAATGCACTGGCGTGGCACGCCAGGAGCTGGGCGTGGCACGCCAGTGCTAAAGTCCAGAGAAGAGATTCAAAGCAAGCATATGGGCGTGGCATGCCATAGACTGGGTGTGGAACGCTGATACAAAATTCCAGAGAGCTACAATGGAGGACACAAAAGGGGCGTGGCACGCCTGACTCATGAACCACTATGGGCGTGCCACTTGAGCAAAGGAGCGTGGCACGCCAACTCACCATTCCAAGAAGAACCTTCACTATGGCGTGCCACTTGGTGTCGAAGGCGTGGCACGCCAGCCCCAAGAAGTCACTTGGGCGTGCCACTTGAGAACCCAGGCGTGGCACGCCAAGCTTAAAGATTTCACAAACCCATGGGCGTGCCACTTGAGCAGCATTGCGTGGCACGCTGGTACAATAATCCAGAGAAGGGGCTGAAGGCAATTGAAGACTGGGCGTGCCACTTGAGCAACCAGGCGTGGCACGCCAATGCACAAAGGACCAAAAGGAAGGACTGGGCGTGCCACTTGGTATCGAAGGCGTGGCACGCCAACCTTAGCATTTCACTATGGCGTGCCACTTGAAGGCTGAGGCGTGGCACGCCAACTACTGGAACCAAGACAAGATCATGGGCGTGCCACGCCAGCCTTTAGGCGTGGCACGCTGGTATAAGTTTCCAGAGAGGATGAAGGAGGCCAATTAAATGGGGCGTGCCACTTGGTATCGAAGGCGTGGCATGCCATTCACCATTCTTCACTTAGGCGTGCCACTTGAGTAGCCAGGCGTGGCACGCCAGTGTCATTCAGAAGAGAAGCATTGGGGCGTGCCACTTAAGTTCGTGGCGTGGCATGCCAAACAGAGCAACCACTCACTCACAAGAGGGGCGTGGCACGCCAGACCCTGGGCGTGCCACGCTTGTTCAACTTTCCAGAGAAGCCTAGCCAAGCATAAAGCAAGGGCGTGGCACGCCAGACCTTGGGCGTGGCATGCCAGTACAAGTTTTCAGAGGCAAAGAGAAGTGAGAAAGGCAAGGGGCATGCCACTTGAATTCGAAGGCGTGGCACGCCAACACAAGAAATCCACTATGGCGTGTCACTTGAGCTCGAAGGCGTGGCACGCCAAGGTTGAAAGAGGGACGAGCGTGTCACTTGAAGGATTAGGCGTGGCACACCAAGCTGGAAATGAAGAGCACGTGACACGACAGCTGAGAAGTCATGCTTATTGAGTGTTTTCTTTTCCCTCCAAAATGTAATTTTCCTTTTTCACTTTCGTAATTCTTTTATTTTACTAGGAGTAGTATAAATACCCCAAGGAGTACTAAAGAAGGGGGTTAAGCAGTCAGTTTTAGATCCACTTTTACACTTCACTTTTGAGTACCTTTTGAGCTATGAGTAGCTAACTTCTCTCTCATTGAGAGAGGGAGCTCTGTTGTACTTGATGGATGAATGATAGTGAAATCCTTCTTCTCTTCATCTTCTCATTGATTTGCTAGAAGGAATTTCATTCTTAATGCTTAGTGTTCAATTATCTTAGGAAAGAGATTGAATGCAATTGGGTTTCATGGGAACCTTGGGACAGGAAACATGAAACCATGCTTGAAATCCCTTCTCACACTAGAGTAGAATCTGGGTTTTGGTGTTTGGATATGTGACATATAATCCTCCCTCTACTTGGACCTATGATGGTGTATGGTATAATCAAGGACCAAGCATATCTCTCCTCATGAGCAATTAGACCAAGGAATTAGCTATTGATCAAGATCTGAGAGATTGAGTCACCAAGGGATTGGGGCTCAATCAATCATGATTGCTAAGAGGTCAATGAGTTGCATGATTGAAGGGGATATAAGCTAGACTTGATCCAAAGAGACAACATCTCCCAATCTCAATGAATTTCCCCATTCCTATCTATCCATTTCTTTATAGCTTAATTTTACATTCAGCAATTCTCCATTCCCATTTACATTCAAGTCATTTATGATTCTGCACTTTACTTTCTGCCATTTATATTTCTGCTCTTTATTGCTTTTCTTTATATTCTTGTCATTTACATTTATGTCATTTACAATTCTGCACTCTATAATTCTATTGATCCGCTTGACTAATTCATCAATCGATTAAAACTGTTCAAATTTGCCAATCTCTGTGGATACGATCCCACTCCACTGTGGGTTATTACTTGACGATAATTTTGGTGTGCTTGCCAAAAGGACTAATTCACCAATTTTGAATGGGGTGTGAATTCCGGTCATCAAGTTTTATGGCGCCGTTGCCGGGGATTGGCTTAAATTTGACAGTGATTAAATCAATTGGAGAGCTAGATTAAGCAATTTAAATTCCTTGTTATTTTATCTTTTTTTAGCATTTTTTTTATTTTTCTTTGAGTTCTATCTCTTTCTTCTTTGATTATTTTTATCATTCGTATTTTCACTCTTCCAATTGTTTGATAAATTACACCACTCACACTAACATTCACTCTAACAAGAGTAACTTCCTTATTCAATTTTTTTTCTTTCTTCTCTTGTTTTGCCTTGCTGGTTGTATGACAGGTAGAAGAAGTGGGGCTTCAACTTCCTTTGATTCTGAACCTGAGAGGACCTTCCTTAGATAAGGAGGGAAGCAAGAGGGAAAAGAGTTGTTGGTGCTGAGGAAGAGGAAGAGTATTTTGAAACAAACATGGAGGAGAACATGGAGAACCATCATGAAGAAGAAGCTCACAACCATGCCAGAGAAGGTCCAGTAAATCATGATGGGCAAGAGAGGAGAGTCTTAGGCTCCTACATCAACCCAAATCCAGGAAATTGTGGCAGCAGCATCTTAAAGCCAACAATTCATGCCAACAATTTTGAGCTGAAACCTCAGCTCATCACACTCGTTCAGAACAATTGCTCATATGGAGGAAGTACCCAAGAAGACCCTAATCAACATCTTAGCACATTCTTGAGGATATGTGATACTGTAAAGTCCAACGGGGTATACCCCGACATCTACAAACTATTCTTGTTCCCTTTCTCACTCAGAGATAAGGTAGCAAAGTGGTTGGAATCATTCTCCAAGGATAGCTGGTGCACGAAATTGTGATCTCCAGGCTCAAACAAATCTTGGTAATGGCTCCAAAGCTTGGTGCTCTGATCTTAATTCATAATATGTCACAACTTCGATACAACTAACCAGCAAGTGCACTGGGTCGTCCAAGTAATACCTTACGTGAGTAAGGGTCGAATCCCACGGAGATTGTTGGTATGAAGCAAGCTATGGTCACCAAAACGTGATCAAAGGATCATAAGGTAATCCAAAGATTTCAAATACAATAGTAAGAGGTCCTATTTATAATAAACTAGCTACTAGGGTTTACATGAGTAAGTATTTGATGTATAAATCCATTTCCGGGGCCCACTTGGTGTGTGTTTGGGATGAGCTTAAGTGTTGCACGTGCAGAGGCCATTTGTGGAGTTGAACGCCAGATTTTGTGCCAGTTTGGGCGTTCAACTCTGGTTTTGGATCCTTTTCTGGCGCTGGACGCCAGATTTGGATAGAAAGCTGGCGTTTTTACGCCAGTTTACGTCGTCAATTCTTGGCCAAAGTATGGACTATTATATATTGCTGGAAAGCCCTGGATGTCTACTTTCCAACGCAATTGGAAGCGCGCCATTTTGAGTTCTGTAGCTCCAGAAAATCCACTTTGAGTGCAGGGAGGTCAGAATCCAACAGCATCAGCAGTCCTTTTTCAACCTCTGAATCTGATTTTTGCTCAAGTCCCTCAATTTCAGCCAGAAAATACCTGAAATCACAGAAAAACACACAAACTCATAGTAAAGTCCAGAAATGTGAATTTAACACAAAATCTATTAAAAACATCCCTAAAAGTAACTAGATCCTACTAAAAACATACTAAAAACAATGTCAAAAAGCGTATAAATTATCCGCTCATCAATAGCCTAACTACATGGGAGGAGGTCGTGAACAGATTTCTTGCAAGATTTTACCCTCCACAAAGAATCATTAGGCTGAGAGCTGAGGTACAAACTTTCAGACAGCAAGATGGAGAAATACTTTATGAGGCCTGGGAGAGATTCAATGATCTGACAAGAAGATGCCCACCAGAAATGTTCAATGAATGGGTACAACTTCACATCTTTTATGAGGGACTATCCTATGAAGCAAAGAAGGCTGTGGATCATTCTTCAGGAGGCTCACTCAACAAGAAGAAAACCATTGAAGAGGCCATAGATGTCATTGAAACTGTAGCTGAAAATGAGTATTTCTATGCTTCAGAAAGGACTCAGAAAAAGGGAGTGCTAGAGCTCAACACTGTAGACGCTTTGTTAGCTCAGAACAAAGCAATTGCAGCTCAAATAGCAGCTCTAACAAAAAGGATGGAGGCTAACCAAGCCTCAGTTATTCAGGACCAAACTCCCCAACAAGAAGGGAATGCACCAGGATCTGAAGGAGACTGGGAACAAGCAAATTATGTGAACAATTCATCCAGACCACCATATGACCCACACTCTAAGACATACAACCCAGGTTGGAAGAATCACCCAAACTTTGGGTGGGAAAATCAACAAAACCACAACCAGGACCACAACAAGCCTTATTCATCAAATCGGCATTTCAACCACAACCCCAACCATCAAACAGGGAACCATAGACCCTAGCATAACTCACAAAACACATCATACCATAGTAACCAAACCACACACAATAACCTCAACCAAGATGCACCATCCTCAACTATGCAACCATGTGAAATCAAGAGCAACTTTGAGAAGATGGAAGCTGCAATAGCACAACTATCCTCACAAATTACAGGAGCAGTCTCCACCCTCATGGACAGACAAGCACAAATTGACAGAAGGATAGATGCTAATCAAGAGGAATACAGGTCAAATCTGAAAAATCAAGGCGCAACAATCTCAAAGTTGGAAGCACAAGTGGGGATTTTATCCAAGCAAATCCCACTTTCCACACACACATTTCCTAGTGATACTATGGCCAACCCAAGAGGGGAATGCAAAGTCATTACTCTAAGAAGTGGGAAGGTTGTAGAAGAAGGAACCCCAAGCAAAGACAAGCATGAAGAAGTTGCAGCAAAGCATGGGAACAAGGATGAAGAAGAAATCCCTGCTCCACCTCTACCAAAACCAGTCTTGAAGCCTTATGTGCCAAAGGTACCATTCCCACAAAGGCTAGGAAAAGATGGGAAAGATGGCCAGTTTTCTAAGTTCCTAGAGATCTTCAAGAGGCTCCAAATCAACATACCATTTATTGAGGCATTAGAACAAATGCCACTCTATGCTAAATTTTTGAAGGAGCTTATAACCAAAAAGAGGAACTGGGAAGCAAAAGAAACCATAATATTGACTGAAGAATGCAGCGCCATCATACAGAAGAAGCTGCCTCAAAAGCTGAAGGACCCAGGGAGTTTTCAAATTCCCCGCATCATAGGAGACATCACCATTGAGAAGGCTTTGTGTGATTTGGGAGCTAGCATAAATCTTATGTCCATGACCATGATGAGAAGGATGAAGATTGAGGAAGCCAAGTCAACAAGAATGGCACTCCAATTGGTTGACAAAACATTTAAGTTTCCACATAGAGTGGTGGAAGACTTGCTAGTGAAAGTAGGAGAGTTCATCTTTCCTGCTGATTTTGTTGTGCTGGACATGGAAGAAGAGGTCAACACCTTGATTATCCTAGGAAGACCATTCCTAGCTACTGCTGGAGCCATCATCGATGTGAAAAAAGGGGAACTAGTCTTGAGGTTGCATGAAGAGAAAATGATCTTCAATGTCTTCAAAGCAATGAGTTACCCCCAAGGAATCCATAGGAGAATGCATGCTGGTAGACACCATGGAACAAATAGTTCAAGAAGTCTTAGAAGAAGAACAATGTGGAGAAACCATTGAGCTGGAACAAGCACCAGATGGAGAATCACCACAAGCAACCATGAGAAACTCAATCATGCCAACCATTACAAGCAACAAAGATGCAGAGCCACCAAAACTAGAACTGAAAGCACTACCACCCAGCTTGAAGTATGCATATCTGGATGCTAACAACACCCAACCAATGATCATAAATTCAAGTCTGAGTAAGAAACAAGAAGAGGAGCTCATCCAAGTGCTGAGACAACACAAGGATACCATAGGCTGGACACTTGCAGATTTAAAAGGGATCAGTCCTTCAATGTGTATGCATAAGATCTTGCTTGAAGAAGATGCCAAACCTTCAAGACAACAACAAAGGAGGCTGAACCCAACTATGAATGAAGTGGTTCAGAAATAAGTGTTGAAACTATGGCAAGCAGGGGTGATATACCCTATCTTAGACAGCCCTTGGGTAAGCCCGGTGCAAGTAGTTCCTAAAAAGGGAGGGATCACTGTTGTGGCAAATGAGAAGAATGAATTGATACCCACAAGGACAGTGACCGGATGGCGTATGTGCATTGACTACCGGAAACTTAATGAAGCCACCCAGAAGGACCACTTTCCCTTACCTTTCATGGACTAGATGCTTGAAAGATTGGCAGGACATGAGTACTATTGCTTCCTAGATGGGTATTCGGGCTACAACCAAATTGTTGTAGACCCCAAGGACTAGGAAAAAACTTCATTTACTTGTCCATATGGTGTTTTTGCCTATAGGAGAATGCCCTTTGGATTGTGCAATGCACCTGCAACATTCCAAAGGTGCATGCTCTCCATTTTTTCAGACATGATTGAGAAGTTCATAGAAGTATTCATGGATGATTTCTCTGTATTTGGGAACTCATATTCTGATTGCCTATACCATCTTGCTCTTGTGCTAAAAAGGTGTCAAGAAACCAACTTAGTTTTAAACTGGGAGAAGTGCCATTTTATGGTGACTGAAGGGGTGGTTCTTGGTCACAAGATTTCAAAAGATGGTATAGAAGTGGACAAGGCAAAAGTGGAAGTAATTGAAAAATTACCTCCACCTTGCAATGTCAAAGCAATCAGAAGCTTTTTGGGACACGCTGGGTTCTATAGGAGATTTATCAAAGATTTTTCAAAAATTGCAAAATCCCTTAGTAACCTACTTGTCTCAAATACTCCCTTTGTTTTTGATAGAGAGTCTATGATAGCCTCTGATGAACTTAAGAAGAAACTCTCCTCTGCACCTGATTTTGCTGTTGGTGCTGTTCTAGGACAGAGGAAAGACAAGCTAGTACATGTTGTTTACTATGCTAGCAAGGTTCTCAATGAGAATCAAAGGAACTATACTACCACGGAGAAAAAACTTTTAGCCATAGTTTTTGCTTTTGACAAGTTTAAATCATATCTTATTGGCTCAAAAGTAATTGTGTTCACTGATCATGCAGCACTCAAATACTTGCTTACCAAACAAGAATCTAAGCCCAGACTAATAAGGTGGATCTTGTTGCTCCAAGAATTTGATATTGAGATTAAAGATAGGAGCGGAGCAGAGAACAAGGTAGCTGACCACCTCCCAAGGATCCCACAAGAAGAAAAGATGCAGCAAGTAGCAGTCAATGAAAGCTTTCCTGATGAACAATTGATGATGATTCGAGTAGCCCCTTGGTTTGCAGACATAGCCAACTTCAAGGCTATTGGGGAGCTACCAACTAACATCAATAGGCACATGAGGAGGAAGCTAATCAAGGATGCCAAATACTACATCTGGGATGATCCTTATTTGTTCAAAAAGTGTGCTGATGGAATCCTAAGAAGGTGTATACCCCATGAGGAAGGGCAGGAAGTATTATGGCAGTGCCATGGATCTGCATATGGAGGTCACTTTAGTGGAGAAACGACAACAGAAAAAGTGCTTCAATCCGGATTTTACTGGCCAACAATTTTTAAGGATGCCAAGAAAATGGTGTCAAGATGTGATGAATGCCAAAGAGCTAGTAATCAAACCAAGAGAAATGAGATGCCACAGTAATTCATACTAGAGTTGGAGCTGTTTGATGTATGGGGGATTGATTTCATGGGACCCTTTCCAACCTCCTACTCAAATAGCTACATATTGGTGGCTGTTGATTATGTCTCAAGATGGGTAGAAGCCATAGCCACTGCAACAAATGACAACAAGGTTGTGATAAGCTTCTTGAGAAGGAACATTTTCAGTAGATTTGGAGTCCCCAGAGCTCTCATTAGTGATGGAGGGACACACTTCTGCAACAAACAACTCGAGGCACTCCTTCTCAGATATGGAGTGAAGCACAAAGTGGCAATTCCATACCACCCATAGACCAACGGGCAATCTGAAATTTCCAACAAAGAGCTAAAAAGAATCCTTGAAAAGACTGTTGGAAGCTCAAGAAAAGGTTTGGTCTAAGAAGCTGGATGATGCACTATGGGCCTACAGGACAGCCTATAAGACTCCCATTGGGATGTCTCCATACCAACTGGTATATGGCAAGGCTTGTCACTTGCCAGTTGAACTTGAACATAGAGCCTTTTGGGCTCTAAAGATGTTAAACTATGATGAGCAAGCTGCTGGAGAAAAGAGATTAATGCAACTCAATGAGCTGGAGGAGTTTAGGAATGAAGCATATGAGAATGCAAAAATCTATAAAGAGAACACAAAAAGGTGGTATGACCAAAAGATAGCAAGAAGGGAGTTCACTGAAGGACAGAAAGTGTTACTCTACAACTCAAAACTCAAGTTTTTCCCTGGAAAACTGAAGTCTAGATGGTTAGGACCTTTCACCATACTCAAAGTGTTTCCCTATGGTCATGTGGAGTTCATGGAGGACAAGACTCAGAAAACTTTTACTGTCAATGGCCATAGACTCAAACACTACTTGGGAGGCTCCTTAGAGGAGAAGGGAGAGAGCTACAAGCTCAGCTGAAAATGAAAGAATGTCAAGCTAATGATAATAAAGAAGCGCTAGTTGGGAGGCACCCCAACACTTTATCCTTTTTGATTTAGTTACTTTTCTTAGAAGTAGTTTAAAAATTTGTTGCATTAGGTAGTTTACTTTTCAGTCTCTTCTTTATCTTATATTGCTATATTAGGTAGTTTACAATTGCAGATTAGAACGTTGATTTTAGCTTTGGTAGCTAGATTTTCTTTACATTTTTTTCTATTCCGGAATTGCAACTTGATGAAGGCATTGATCATAATGAGTGAATGGGCTGAAGACTAGCTAAAATGCTAAGTTTGGTGTGGCCTCTCACCCACTTAATCTAGGCTTATAGACAATTTATATCTTGATTTGAAGAGTAAGTCCAAGGATTAAGTTTGGTGTGGCCACCACCAAGAATCATCTAGCAGCCCAAGTCACCCAATTTGAAAGCACTTAATACTTTGGGTAAAAACATGAATGTGGTTTAATGAGTTCAGAGGAATTGGAATCAAAATAAAATGAAAAGATTGATGTTATTCCACTCCTATGAACACATTAAATACACAATGATAAAACCAATTTATTGAAATGCCAAAGAATTAAGTTTGGTGTCCCAAGGGACACCCATCAGTTGCGATCCAATTCACTTTTGATGAGAAGGAATGTGAAAGGGTTCTTTTGTCATTACTAATGGGTTCAGTTTCATTTAGGAGAGAAGATGGGGCCCACATGGTAAACAACTCATAAAGCAAGGAAGTCAAAATGTACTTACACTTTGGAACTCAACACACGCAGAAGACACTGTGAGAAAAGGGTTGGCGCCTCTTCCCACGCTAGGCGCCACTCCCCAAATGGGAAAACATTTACTTTTTTTTATTTCCCACCCTTCCCACCATAACATTCACCCATTATAAAAGCCTCACCTCACCATCTCCTATCCCACTTCAACAACCCCAATCACACACGAAGAGCATACAACCCCTTCCTTTCTCTTTTCATCCTTTACCATCTCCTTCCCTACTTTCTTTCTTTCTTTTTTTTCTTGATTGGGACAATCAAGTCCTAAGTTTGGTATTGGAGAAAAACCTTGTTTTGCTTGTTATCTCCTATTCCACTTCAACAACCCTAATCACACACAAAGAGCATACAACCCTCCCATTCCTTTCTCTGTTCATCTTTTACCATCTCTTTCTATACTTTCTTTCTTTCTTTTCTTGATTGGGACAATCAAGTCCTAAGTTTGGTGTTGGAGCAAAACCTTGTTTTGCTTGTTCTTTCTTGTAACTCCATTTCACTTTCAAACACACTCTCTCAAATTCATGGCACCACCAAAAAGCTCAGCCTCAAAGAAAAGGAAAGTCAAGGAACCAACCTCTAGGTCCTCAAACTCCTTCAATGACTACAAGTTCCTCTCCGCATTCAACCAAAACTAATTCTATAGGTGAGTGAGAGGGAGATCATTCTAGAAGTTGGGTTCCAATTAGGGAGGAACGAGCACATTGAAATCAACATTGAGATCAACAATAGAGGTTGGTCACTTCTATGCAACTCACCAAGGAAAGTGGTAGAGAGCTTGGTGAGGGAATTCTATGCCAACGCAGTGCCTCAACCAGGACAACACTATGGCTACATTATCTATGTAAGGGGGAAGTCCATTGACTACAGTCCCTCTAGCATAGAAAGGATGCTAATGGTGAAGAGGACAAGCTCCACTCGGAGCTATGAAGAAAGAATGAAGCAGCAAGACCCTGGGTTTGATGAGATCCTAAATAAGATTTGTGTGATGCATGTGCGTTGGATCAATGACAAGGATGGGGTACCTAATCAATTGAGGAGAAGAGATTTGAGCCCCAAGCTAGAGGGTGGCTAGAATTTGTGAGGAGGTCCCTAATCCCCACATCCAACACTTCAGAGGTGACCAAGGAGAGAGCTATACTCATCTACAACATCATGAAAGGAGAGAACATCAACGTGGGGGAGATGATTGCCAACAACATCAACAAAGTGCTGAAGAGCACTAGTGACAACACAGCGTTGGCATTCCCCAGCATTATACAGAGGCTATGTGATGAGGCTGGAGTTGAAAAGATTATTGATGAAGTGCTTGTGAAGCAAGACAAGTTCATACCTGCCAAAAAGATGGCCAAGGTGGTAGCTGTGCACCCACTCCACAGGGCCAGAGAACAAAGAGCTCAGGCCCATGAACAACAACAACAACAAGAAGAAGAGGAGGCAGAAGAGCAACCTCAATTTCTGGCACTTCAACCACCACCACAATATCAATATCAACAATTTCCAGAGGGATTAAACTGGGAGCAACTGCAAGGAGATGTACACCAAATGAAGGGAGATCTACACCACTTGAGGGAAGATGTCAATCAATTCAAGGAAACTCAACAACAACAATGGAGCCAAGTCAACCAAAACATTCAACAACTCCAAGGGAGTTTTGAGAATCTCAAGGAGCAGCAAGATCAAATTAATTGGGGAGAAATGCAAGGCAGCTTAGGAGTGATTCTGAGACGGCAATTACAACAAATGGAGAGCCTTGCTGAATTCAGACACCTCTACGAAGCAAGAACTGTAGCCAGAAGGGAATATGATTGCTATGCGCAAACAAAGTTGAGCTACCTATGCAATATAGTAGCTAACATGAACCCCAATTACCCCACCTATATGCAGAAATTAGACAAACTCAGCTCAAGGCAAGAAGAAATAGCATACCAACACAAAGAGAATGTGAAATCCTACATGAGGAGGCTAGGATTTTGGAAACCCAAGGATGCCAAAGCACAAGAAGACTCCTCCAAACCAGATGAAGGTCGTTCTTCCCCCTCCAAGAAGAAGGACAAAGGGAAGGGGCCAATGAACTAAAGATGAAGCTGCTCAAGGTTGTTGAGTCTCATGGTTGACACTTTCCAATTTTTGAATTCTTGTTTAAGTTTTTGCTTTATTTACTTTTTGAATAAATAATCATGCTAGGATAGTTTATGTTTTATGCATAGTTTTTAATTCCCTTTTGAAGTCTTTATGAGTTCTTCTTTTCAAGAAAGAAAATACCATGTATTTCAAGTCTTCATTCCAACAAAAATAAAAGTAGAGTTTGTCTCCATAAGAGTCACTGTGAGTTGTGCAAAAACAATGAGAAAGACCAAGGCCAAGATGGATTATGAAACAAACTAAGATATAAGTAACCAATTGTAAGACCTTGAATGAACAAAAAAAGAAAATGAGTCATGGAAAAACAACTAGTCCTAGAAGGTATAACTAGGGGAAGGTTAAGGGGTGTTCCTTGAATATCCATAGAACCAAGAGGTAGTAGGCAATAAAGACCCAAGGCTCTGAGCATCAACTACTGAGATAGAAAAACAAACATTAAAAAGCTCAAAAAAAGAATAAAAAAAATATCTTAGTAGATGCTTGTGGTGAAGATGTGTCAAGAAGAGACCTGGGCAAGTAAATTCTTAGGGGTGTCTCAACACCTAGTACCCTAAAACCAACTAGTTTAGGAGTGCTAATTGAAAGCTTAATTAAAGGGTTGTCTTGAGACAACACTTAGAGTCGTGGTCAAGAAAGCAAAACAACCCTTACTACCTCAAGGTGACAATCAATAGAAAGGACCCCTAAAGCCTATACATGAAAGAACCCTCAAGGATCCAAGAGTCTTTCATGACATTAAAACATTCATGCATGTGTTGAACACTTAGCCTTACTCTTAGTTGTATTGCAATCACTCAAAGCCAAGGCCTCAAGTTATAAAGGTTTACTCACATTGATTTGCTTGGGACAAGCAAAACTTAAGTTTGGTGTTGTGATGACTTGCATCATCTACCCTTCTTTCTTGCATAAAGAAGACCATAAAAGAGCATAAATCTCATTTGATCAGTACAATTCATGCATTATTTGATGAATATTATGGTACACTACTTTGAGATGAGTTGTGCTGAATTTCAGGTGAGAAAAGCATCAAAAATGGGGTAGAAGACAAACAAGAAGCTGAGCGTGTGAAACTGGCGTGACACTTGAAGCAAACGCCACAAAAACGCACTGGCATGGCACGCCAGGAGCTGGGCGTGGCACGCCAGTGCTAAAGTCTAGAGAAGAGATTCAAAGCGTGCATGTGGGCGTGGCA
Source organism: Arachis ipaensis (assembly GCF_000816755.2). Lineage (NCBI taxonomy): Eukaryota > Viridiplantae > Streptophyta > Magnoliopsida > Fabales > Fabaceae > Arachis > Arachis ipaensis. The sequence continues at coordinate 106,704,667 of NC_029793.2, read as the reverse complement.
CGCTGATACAAAATTCCAGAGAGCTACAATGGAGGACACAAAAGGGGCGTGGCACGCCAACTCACCATTCCAAGAAGAACCTTCACTATGGCGTGCCACTTGGTGTCGAATGCGTGGCAGGCCAGCCCCAAGAAGTCACTTGGGCGTGCCACTTGAGAACCCAGGCATGGCACGCTAAGCTTAAGGAGTTAACAAACCCATGGGCGTGCCACTTGAGCAGCATGGCGTGGCACGCTGGTACAACAATCCAGAGAAGGGGCTGAAGGCAATTGAAGACTGGGCATGCCACTTGAGCAACCAGGCGTGGCACGCCAATGCACAAAGGACCAAAAGCAAGGATTGGGCGTGCCACTTAATATCGAAGGCGTGGCATGCCAACCTTAGCATTTCACTATGGCGTGCCACTTGAAGGCTGAGGCGTGGCACACCAACTACTGGAACCAAGACAAGATCATGGGCGTGGCACGCCAGCCTTTAGGCGTGGCACGCTGGTATAAGTTTCCAGAGAGGATGAAGGAGGCCAATTACATGGGGCGTGCCACTTGGTATCGAAGGCGTGGCACGCCATTCACCATTCTTCACTTAGGCGTGCCACTTGAGTAGCCAGGCGTGGCACGCCAGTGTCATTCAGAAGAGAAGCATTGGGGCGTGCCACTTGAGTTTGTGGCGTGGCACGCCAAACAGAGCAACCACTCACTCACAAGAGGGGCGTGGCACGCCAAACCCTGGGCGTGCCACGCTAGTTTAACTTTCCAGAGAAGCCTAGCCAAGCATAAAGCAAGGGCGTGGCACGCCAGACCTTGGGCGTGGCATGCCAGTACAAGTTTTCAGAGGCAAAGAGAAGTGAGAAAGGCAAGGGGCGTGCCACTTGAGTTCGAAGGTGTGGCACGCCAACACAAGAAATCCACTATGGCGTGCCACTTGAGCTCGAAGGCGTGGCACGCCAAGGTTGAAAGAGGGATGAGCATGCCACTTGAAGGATTAGGCGTGGCACGCCAAGCTGGAAATGAAGAGCACGTGACTCGCCAGAGGCACGCCAGCCACACGCCAGCTGAGAAGTCATGCTTATTGAGTGTTTTATTTTCCCTCCAAAATGTAATTTTCCTTTTTCACTTTTGTAATTCTTTTATTTTACTAGGAGTAGTATAAATACCCCCAAAGAGTACTGAAGAAGAGGGTTAAGCAGTCAGTTTTAGAACCACTTTTACACTTCACTTTTGAGTACCTTTTGAGCTATGAGTAGCTAACTTCCCTCTCATTGAGAGAGGGAGCTCTGTTGTACTTGATGGATGAATGATAGTGAAATCCTTCTTCTCTTCATCTTCTCTTTGATTTGCTAGAAGGAATTTCGTTCTTAATGCTTAGTGTTCAATTATCTTGGGAAAGAGATTGAATGCAATTGGGTTTCATGGGAACCTTGAGAAAGGAAACATGAAACCATGCTTGAAATCCCTTCTCACACTAAAGTAGAATCTGGGTTTTGGTGTTTAGATATGTGACATATAATCCTCCCTCTACTTGGACCTATGATGGTGTGTGGTATAATCAGGGACCAAGCATATCTCTCTTCATGAGCAATTAGACCAAAAAATTGGCTATTGATCAAGATCTGAGAGATTGAGTCACCAAGGGATTGGGGCTCAATCAATCATGATTGCCAAGAGGTCAATGAGTTGCATGATTGAAAAGGATATAAGCTAGACTTGATCCAAAGAGACAACATCTCCCAATCTCAATGAATTTTCCCATTCTTATCTATCCATTTCTTTATAGCTTAATTTTACATTCAGCAATTCCCCATTCCCACTTATATTCAAGTCATTTATGATTCTGCACTTTACTTTCTGTCATTTATATTTCTGCTCTTTATTGCTTTTCTTTATATTCTAGTCATTTACATTTATGTCATTTACAATTCTGCACTCTTCTATCCTATTGATCCGCTTGACTAATTAATCAATCGATTAAAACTGCTCAAATTTGCCAATCTCTGTGGATACGATCCCACTCCACTGTGGGTTATTACTTGACGATAATTTTGGTGCGCTTGCCAAAAGGACTAATTCACCAATTTTGAATGGGGTGTGAATTCCGGTCATCATGAGCCCCTTGTCATGGTGGCTTGTGCTTGAACTCATCCAGGAATCCCCACCAATGTTTGCAATTCTAATAGCCTCTGGGGTCCCAAACTAGGCACATAAAGCCTTCGAGCAAGTTAAAGCAAGTGATAAGGCCCCAGGAGTGTTGATTGTTAGAATGAATTCTGGGGTCCCAAACTTTGATTTTGCACCCGTCTTCGTATTGATCATCATTTTTCCAACTGGGTGGCAAGCAATCTGAATTCTCACTAAGGCATCCAAACAATTTTCTAGACTCATTCAATCGAGCTCGACACCAATCCTTGCACTTCAACTTTGAACATGCAATCGTATTGAACCTTGCCTGACAACTCCAACCACTACTTATCTCCCTCTTACTCTTAAAGTCACAAAGAGCTCTAAGTTGACCATCCGTCTCAAGTAACCCATATTCAAGTGGGAAAGTGAAGGTTAAGGATAAGAATTTTACCCACTTGAATGTTGTATTAGATGGTAATGGCTTCGATCTTGCAAGCTCCACTCCCTTATGTTTTTCCTTGACAACTTCAACCTCTTTGCGAGCTTCTTCAACATTAACCTCATCTTCAAGTTCAATGGGGGAGGATTCAATTGTGGATAGAAATTCATTAATTCTTGAATCTATCTCTTGATCAACCTCTTCAAGTTCTCCAACTATAATATGCCTTGGAGGTTGTACACCCTCCTCAACATCAATTTCAAGCTTCTTGGAGAGAGGTTCTATGACTGGAGGTTCCCATGGAGGTTCCGCATCTCCTAAGTCTTCAACCACTTCCTCTTCTTGAATAATTTCGGCTTTCTCCGCTTGCTCTAATACAAAATCCAGCTCCTCTTTGATGACTTCCACCTCTTGATAACTTTCTTCAAGGGTCTCTCCTACCTCCACCTTTTGGGCCCCCCTTTTGCTTCTCTTGAAGTATGTATGCGTGAACCCGATCCATTACGTCCCTAAGACTTCTCTCTTGTTCTATGTCAATAGCGTAATCAGGATCATGTTGCTCTAGGATTGATGCACTAGAGCTTGAGGGTTGAGTATTGGGGATAAAGGATGGATCCATATGAGATATAAGAGCTTAGAGAGTAGAGGTGAGACCGGTGAAAGTAGAGATAAGTGTGGTTTGAAGCTCCTGTTGCCCTTGGCAAATAACACTAAAGGTATCATCTATGAGAGCTTGGGGTGGATAGGAGGGTTCATTTGTTGGGAGAAAGGGCTCATAATGGGAAGATGGTTCTTCTCGATAAGGATATGAAGATGGTGAATATTGAGATGGTGGTTCTGGGTATAGTTCATATGGTTCGTATGGTGGTTGGTGTGGTGGATAAGGGTTAGGGTCATATGGAGGTGAGTGGTGGAAAGGGGCTTGTGAGTATTGTGGTTCAAAGTTATGTTAAGGAGGTGGTTCATAAGCATATGGTGGGGCTTGTTGGTAATTTGGTGGAGGTTGGTTGCCACGAAAAGGTCCACCATAACCATTTCTTGGGATGCATCGTAGAATGGTCATTGCCCATGGCACATTGGAAGATGTTGTTGCCAAAAGGGTTGATCAAATCCTTGTGGCTCCTCCTATCTTTGATTGTTCCAACCTTGATGCATGTTCTCATTATAGCGTCCATTCCCTACAACATAATTTGAACTAAACTCATAGCCAAAGGAGTGAGAATTCATAGTAACAAAAGAAAGTAAAAATGAAAACTAATAAGAAAATAATGAGAATAAACTCCTAAAACTAGAAACAACTAACAAAGAAACGAAAAAGCAAAATTATTCTCAATATTCACAATAACCAATAATAAGGCACACGTTTGCAATTCCCCGGCAACAGCGCCATTTTGATGAACGGATTTTTGACGGTCTAGAATTTTACAAATGAAACCTCGTTGCAAGTAAAGTTTCTAAACTAACAAAGAATCCTTTCATAAAAAAATTTGGTTGTCACAAGTAACAAACCCCTAAAAATAATAACCGAAGTATTCAAACCTAGGGTCGTCTCTCAAGAAATTGCAGGGAAGTGTTCTTGTTGTTGGTTATGGGATTGTATCTTTTGGGGTTTTGAATAAGGAACAAGAAAATAAATTGCAAGAATTAAACTAATAACTAATAAAGCTCTTGGCAAGGTATGAAAACTAGAAGTCCTATCCTCATTATCCTTATCAATTGTGATGAGAATTGTCCATTGCTCCCACTTAGTTAACGTCTAACTATGAAGGAAAGTCAAGTGGATGAATCAATTTGATTCCTCAAGTCCTAGTCAACTCCTAAGGAAAGACTAGCTTTAGAGGGATCCAAATCAACTAGCAACTTTCAATTATCAATCAACAAAGAAGTTTGATAACTCAAGAGTCTCCAATTACTCAAACAAAGCCAAGAGGAGAGAAATCTACACTAAAATCCAATCAAGCATTTTATCAAACACTTGGAAGGCACAACATAAAAGCATAGAAATGCAATAAGAGATAATAAAATCCAAACAACCAATTTGCAAGCATCAATGATAACAAATAATGGAAGAAGCAATAAACATGAAATACCTCAAATTGCATTAAATAGAAAATCAAATCTAACATGAGAATTCATAAACTAAATTGGCAACAAAAAGTAATCAACAAGGGAAATAAATAAACTAAAATGCTAGAACAAATAAAAGTAGAAGAGAAACTAATTAAAGTGAGATAGAAATCTGAAATTGAAAATAGCTAAACCTAAGAATCCTAAAACCTAGAGAGATGAGAGAGCTTCTCTCTCTAGAAAACTACATCTAAAACCTAAAATTATGTGAATGAATGTTGTATGATTGAATGCCTCATTGATTCCCCCACTCTGCAGCTTCTATTATGTGTTTTCGGGCTTGGAACTAGGCCAAAAGGAGCCCAGAAATCGCCCCCAGCGTCTTCTGCAATTTCTGTACGTGGCGCATGTTACGTGTACACGTCAATCACGCGTACGCATCGATTGTCTTCTTCGCGTGTCACGAGTACGCGTTAGGTACGTGCATGCGTCGCTATGGAATGCGCCAAGTCACGCGCACGCGTCAGGTACGCGCGCACGTCGTTCCTCGCTGGTTAGCTCCTTAGTTTCTTGTGTTCCTTCCATTTTTGCAAGCTTCCATTCCATCCTCTAAGCCATTCCTGTCCTATAAAGCTTGAAAACACTTAACACACATATCACGGCATCGAATGGTAATAAGAGAGGATTAATAATTAGCAATTTTAAGGCCAAAGAAGTATGTTTTCAATCAAAGCACAGAATTAGGAAGGAAAATGTAAAACATGCAATTTATATGCATAAGTGTGACTTTAGTGGATAAAATCCACTCAAATAAGTACAAAATTTACCACAAAATAGTAGTGCACCACTCCTTTTTTTATGTTAACAGTTTCTTTTGCATTTTTGTTTAGCTTCAAAATTCTGGAATCCCCCCAAGGGAGCGGTTAGAAAAAGAAATACCAATCACTTCCATTCACGCTTAGACCCCTAATGTGGTGAATGATTTATTGGCTGATTTAGAAAGTCTGAATGAAGCATATGAATGTAGCATGGATACACAGAAGGCCATAGTTGAATCTTGCTCGACCAATCAAAGGTCAACAGAGCAGCTCCATACTACACTTCCCACAACCAAGATTGTCGACAATTCCATCCTGCTTCTATTGGCCCAACAACTCAGTGTCATTCTATCCAAACCTGTTTTGACACTTGCTACCGATCCGTACTTTAAGGCTCAGCTTTTTTATATTCTTCAAACTTTTTCAATTACACCACATCCTGAGACTATTGATCCTTTGTTGGCTCACTTGCAGAAGGTTTATGAGGACCTTTATGTCAAATTTCCAGATTCTCAAGCAGCTATCTCATCATATCAACAATCAACTGAAGCTCTTTATAAGTTAAAAAAAGACACCTCCTCTTTTGAGATTGCCAAAACTACCTTGGCTGCCCATATTGCAAAAGCTAAAGATCAGGCTCATGAGTTATCTTAGGAGATTCAAGACTTGGAACAATAGCTGACTGTCAAGAGAGAAGTAAAAAATAGGCTGGATGCTGCTTTGATAAAGAATGAGGGTCAATTTGCTAAAGCAAGTAGCATGCTTGACAGTAGCAATGTGGCCTTACAGTCACTTGAAGAGAAGATGCTCTCCTCACAGGAAGCTGCCAAAGAAGCCAGGAACTTCCAAACTGCTCTCCAAACTAAAGTTACTTGCTTGAAGGAGATCTTTGAAACTTAGTCTTGTATTTCTTATATAGACCTTTGTGATTTTTATATGTCCATGCAATCTTTACTTTTTTAACTTTTAGAGTTTTGTTTATTACTTGCTTTTGTATGCACTCTATCCTTATTTTGGAGACTAGACACTTGCTATTTTTTGGAAGTTATTACATTATTCACACTAAACCAATTATTAATATCACAGTGACCTCTTTTGTATTTTATTTGGGATGACCTCCATATCTGTCCATGTCAGGTTGCACTGGTGCATGCCATCTTAAGTGCATTCACCCCAAATGCTGTCAAATTAAATCAAATGTGCATTTATTGACATGCCTCTAACTTCATACAGGTTTATTCACTAAATTTTTAGTTCTATATGTTGGCATGTACTATACTGCACTTACAAAATGATAAGTTATTTTCTGTATTGACTCTTATTTTAAATTGATACTTTGGACACATATTTGTCTCGTAATCTTAATGCTTTACACTGTCAATGGAACTTGCAATTCAAAGAAATCACAAGGACATGTTAGCTTTTACAAACTGAATTGCAAATATTAGTTAGCTCTTTATTTTTTCCTTTGACACTTCAATTGGATATTTTCATGTCCGTAAACATGTGGAATGTTTATCTCATGTATGCCTGGCCTATATACTTTTAAATATTTACCATTTATTGAAAGAATTCTTCTTCCTGATCTGACTTCAATAATCTTATAGGCATTTCCAGAATAAATCTTGTCAACTACATAAGGTCCTTCCCAAGTTGGAGACCACTTACCATAAGTTTTTGACTTTTTTTCTATAGGCAAAATTGTTTTACATACTAAATCTCCAACTACAAATGTCTTTGCTTTTACACGGTGGTTGTATGATTTTGACATAATCTCTTTTTGTCGAATCACCCGCTCTAAAGCTCTCAACCTTTCGTCATCTAGTTCATTGAGCTCATCATGCGAAGAATTCCAATAATCTACTACTGGTATCTCATCTTGTCTAGCCACCCTTATACTTTGCAGATTAATATCAATTGACAACACCGCATCATGACCGTAAACTAACTTATATGGGGTGGTTCCAGTAGAACCTCTTGGAGAATTTCGGTAAGCCCAAAGAACTTGATTGAGAGTTTGTTGCCAATTTTTTGGCTGCCTTCCAATGTGTTTTTTAATTAATGCAATCAAAATTTTATTTGCTGCCTCCACTTGTCCATTGGCTTGGGCATAATACGGTGTAGAAGAAAGCATTTTTATATCCCTAGACTTGGCATATTCCATGACTTTTTTCCCAATAAACATGGTTCCTTTATCAGTGGTAATAGACTGAGGAATTCCAAACCTATGCACAATATGCTCCTCAATAAAATTAATTATTTCATTGTGAGTCACCTCCCTTAAAGGGATAGACTTTACCCATTTAGAAAAATAATCAACATCAACCAAAATGAACTTATGACCTTTAGAAGAAGGTGGGTGAATCTGTTCGATCAGATCTAAAGCCCAACCTTTAAACGACCATGGCTTAATTATAACATTCGATTCTGACGTTGGAATATGTTGAAGGCTTCCATGTTTTTGGCATTCTTCACAGGACCTATCATAATTTATACAATCTCTTTGAATAGTTGGCCAATACAATCTTCTCCTATTTATCACCCATTTCATTTTTTTCCCTGACTGATGGGCACCACAGATTCCCTCGTGCACTTCAGCAAGAGCCAAATACGCTTGTTTTTCTCCTAAACCTGTCAAGAGGTTTCTATCAATAGATTTCTTAAACAAGACATTATTTATTAGAACATAACTTTGAGCCCTATATTTAAGTTTTCTATTGACACTAAGACTTGGATTTTCTAAATATTCCACGATTGGTACTCTCCAATCTTTTGGGTCTAGTTTTTCTAACGACAATACTTATCTTTCTCTCAAAGGCATAAATATGTCCTTTATCTTTACCAATTTTTCTAGTGTTGAGGACTTGATCTTATATTTTAAAGCAATTTGAGCTAATTCATTCGCTTCTTGATTTAACTCCCTTGGAATGTGCCTTACAATGACATTGTCAAACTCGCTCAACAACTTTGTGGCTACATTGAAATACTTTCTTAAATTTTCACTAACACACCTATACTCAAGTGATACTTGACGGACTACAAGCTGTGAATCTCCAAAAATTTCCAAATTTTTAACTCCTCTTTCTAATAATAATTTCAGTCCCATTATTAACGCTTCATACTATGCCTCATTGATAGAATATGAATAATTCAATTTAAAGAGGAATTTACTTGGCTCGCCGCTTGGAGAAATAATTAAAATTCCTTTACCAACACCACCGATATGGCATGAACCGTCAAAATATAATTTCCAGGGCACCAAACCAACGAAACCTGGTAAACTCTCATCAATGTCAATACAAGGATGGTTGATAAACCACTATTTTATGGTTTATATTGTGTTTAATTATGTGGTTTTATCATGATCCTTACCCACTTATTCATTAAATTAGCATGCATATTAGATTTCTTTCCGGAATTTATTACATGTTTGAAAATTGCTTCCTAGAGACTTTAATTATTTAATTTTAATTCTTCTTTATTCCATTCGATGCCGTGATCTGTATGTTAAGTGTTTCAGATTTTATAGGGCATGAATGAGTTGGAGATTGGGAAGGAAGCTAGCAAAAATGGAAGAAACACAAGAATTTGAGGAGATAACCAGCGAGAAGTGACGCGGTCATATGACTCACGTGACCGCGCGAAGGAGAACAAATCACAGCGACGCGGCCGCATGGCTCACGCGGCCGCGCGGATTGGAAAGCCCAAGCGACGCGGTAGCGTGGACGACGCGAACGCGTGGCGAGGAAAAGCGCAAGTGACGCGTCCACATGGATGACGCGATCGCATGATATGTACGATCTGCATAATCTGCAGAATTCGCTGGGGGCAATTTTGGACCCTATTTCGACCCAGTTCTCGGCCCGGAACAGCAGACTAGAGTCAGAGAATATACAGAAACAAATAACACATTCATTAAGAGACAGTTTTTAGATCTAGTTTTACTCTCTTAGGTTTTTCTCTCTAGGTTTTTAGAATTTTTAATTTTCAATTGATCTTAGCATTGGAACAGGAGAAGAGTTATTTCCTCATCAAGACTTCGCCATTCTAGTTTGTTTTCTTAACTTGGTTTCATTCTTCCATGTTCCTTGCTTTGTTCAATTTTGTCATTCAGATACTTTTATGATTATTTAATGCAAGGATTATTTCATTTTAATTCAATTTTAATTCCAATTATCATGTTTTCTTTTAATTCCCTTTCATGTGCTATGGATTTATTATTTACAATGCATGAGTAGTCTCTTTACTTGATGGGGAGTTGATTAAAAGGAACTCTTGAGTTGGAAGGATTGAAGGAAAAATTTGTAATTGGGTTAAATGTTGGATTGCTATCTTGTCACCAACGCCAATCCCTTTGAACTAAGTGGGTTGCAACTTGTGAACAGATCTGGCATTCCAACTTGTTTGACTTTCCCTTACCTAGTAAAGGATAACCAAACAGAACAACCATTAATTATAAATTAATCTTACAATCACTCCATCAATAGTAGAAATTCCAACCAATCAACTCCCAGTCAAGGCTTTCATTCATATTAATTAAATTTCCTCAATTTAAATTCCAATTTACTTAACTCAACTTCTTTGAACATCTGATTAATAAGATAGCACACTTTTCTGCAACTCGTTGGGAGACGACCTGGGACTTAAAACTCTCAGTAATTTTTAATTTAACTCTCTGTGACATATTTCTAAATTGATAGGCAGATTTTCGGTGAGTTAAGAACAATACTTGCAACGTAACCATTTTAATAATTTTTAATTCACCAGCTTCTGCGTCTCATCAATTTTTGGCGCCGTTGCCGGGGAGTTGCAATAGAGTGCTAATTTTATTAATTAGAATTTATTTATTTGCATTTTATTTTATTTTGCTACTATGAGATGCATGTTTCTTCCGTCAAATGACGCGTTCACTTCCTGATCCACGCTTGCTAATATTCGATCCTGAAATTGAAAGGACAATTCACGAATAAGGCGAGAACAGAGTCGGTTAGCCCGCTCTGAGGGTGGATCTGAAAGTGAATCCGAGGAAGAAACCAGCCCCCGTTCTACTGATTCGGTTGTTTTACGTGCAGAAAACATGGCAGCTAGGAGAGTTACCATCCAGGAGGAAGGAGCCCCTGATTTTACAATGCAACCGTTTCAAGCGCATCATCCAGCGGTAGCTACGGATTTTGAAATAAAGACCGCACTGCTAAATTTGATGCCCAAGTTTCATGGCCTACCTGCTCAAGAGCCTATCAAGCACTTGAGAGATTTCCAGGCAGCCTGTTCTACTGTCAGGCGTGATGGCACTGATGAAACTTCAATTCTGCTGAAAGCTTTTCCATTTTCTCTTGAGTTAAAAGTAAGAGAGTGGTACTACACTCAACCTCTAGCAAATGTATCCAACTGGGATACACTCAGAAAGGAGTTTCTGGAGAAATTCTTTCCATCTGAAGTTACTGATAAACTGAGGAAGGATATCTCCACAATTGTTCAGGATGACAATGAGACTCTCTTTGAATACTGAGAGCGCTTCAATAATCTTCTGGAAGCATGCCCCCATCACATGATTGACAAGATCGTGCTACTCAGCTATATTACACAGGGTATGAGGCCCCAAGATAAGACCACACTGGAAAGTGCCAGCAATGGGTCTATGAAGAATTACAAGACCACTGATGAAGCTTGGCAATTGATCAGTGATTTAGCTGAATCCACTAGGAACCACAGACAGAAGCAAGGTCGTTCAAAAGCTGTTGCAGAAGTACCTTCTAGCAAAGAGACTGCTGCTCTAACTCAAAGCATCTGTGAAATGACCAACTTGCTGAAGCAAATACAGTTGAATCAACAAGCTTAGCAAGCTCAACCTCCTCCACCACAACAAAACCAGCAACTAGTCTCACAAAGAATTTGCGGAATCTGTGCTGATTATAGTCATTACACTGATGAATGCCCGCAGCTCCAACAAGAAGACAACATGGTGGCATCCACTCACAACTTCTATGACCGCCCCAACCAAGGGTACAATCAAGGTGGAAATAATAACCATGGATGGCAGGACAATTTAAACCAGAATTGGAGGGACAACAATAACAGAGGAGGCAGAGATAATCAGAGAAATCAGAGGTGGAACAATAACAACAACAGGTAGCAAAATCAACCTTACAGAGCACCTCACCTGAGGCAGAACCAAGGACCACAGAACAATCAGCAGCAGACCTCTCAATTTACTCATTCCTCGTTATCTTCTAATGAAGATCTACTACAATCTTTTGAGAAAAGACAACAGACCATGGAAAACAACATCATGAATAGTATTAATGCCAGTTTGAATGGTCTCACCTCTACTCTGCAAGCTTTTATGACACAGTTTGGATCAGCACAAAATTCCAGTAACCAACCTTCAAGCACCACTGGAATCCCCTCTCAACCATTATCCAATCCAAAGGGAGGCATTAATGCCATCACCCTGAGGTCCGAAACCACACTGCAGGAGAGGAATCAGGAGGAACCAAGCTCACCAGAATACGCCTCAGCTGAAGAGGTGGTAGAAATCGAAGATGTTGAAGAGGAAGAGGATATACAAAACATAGCTGAAGAAGAAACAGCTCAACCACAGAAGGAAGCACCAAAAGGCACAGGCACCACAGAAAATACTACTCCTATTCCATTTCCACAACTTGCAAGGAAGCCCAGGAAGCAGCTGGAACCCGATCCTAAAATGGTAGAGATATTCAAAAAGGTTGAGGTAACTGTTCCCCTTTTTGATGTTATTCAGCAGGTACCTAAATATGCAAAGTTTCTAAAAGACTTATGTATCCATAAAGACAAAATTAATGAATTAGAAACTATTCCTTTAGGTAGTTCTATATCTACTTTAATGGGAGGATTACCTGAAAAATGTAGTGATCCAGGTCCTTGCATAGTTAGTTGTACTATTGGTGGTGTAGTAATTTATGATTGCATGTGTGATTTAGGAGCATGTGTCAGTATAATGCCTTTGTCTATATATGATGTTTTGAGGCTCCCTCCCTTAAAAAGGTCGGTAGCTCATTTTGTGTTAGCAGATAAAAGCATTATTACAGTGGCTGGAGTTGCTAAAGATGTTTTGGTGAACATTAAAGGGCTCACATTTCCCACTGATTTTTATATCTTGGAGATGCCCCACAATGATTCAGATAAGCCATCATCAATCCTACTTGGAAGACCATTCCTGAAGACATCAAAATTCAAGTTGGATGCTTTTTCAGGAACATACTCCTTTGAAATAGATGGCCACATAGTAATCTTCAATCTGAATGGAGTCATTGACAACCCCCCAGAAGATCGTTCCATCTTCCAGTGTGATGTCATAGACGAAAGTGTGGCTGAAGTTCAAAAGGAAGAGTTTGAAGAGAGGCACACTGGACAAAGTCCAAGTGTGGGGACCCTCTTAACTGACAATGGGGGCACTTCGCCATTTTCACAAGCCCCAGATAATCCAGAACCCACCCATGATCAAAAGTTAGAATTGAAACCTCTCCCTCCACATCTCAAATATGCTTATCTTGAGGATGAGCAGAAGCTTCCGGTTATTATTGCAAGGGAACTGACTTCTCAACAAGAAGAGCAGTTACTTGATGTACTGAGGAAGCATAAGAAGGCGATTGAGTGGAGCTTAGCAGACATAGTAGGAATCAACCCTCAAGTATGCGAGCACAGAATATTTTTAGAAGAGGGAGCAAGACCTGTCCGTCAACCACAAAGAAGATTGAATCCCACCATCTTGAAAGTTGTCAAAAAGGAAGTGACCAGACTATTAGAAGCAGGTATCATATATCCCATTTCAGACAGTGAATGGGTGAGCCCAGTACAAGTGGTGCCCAAGAAGTCTGGAGTCACTACAGTGAAGAGTGGGCATGGAGAGCTCATAGCAACTAGAGTTCAGAATGCTTGGAGAATCTGCATTGATTACAGGCGTCTCAACCAAGCTACCCGTAAGGATCACTACACACTTCCATTCATTGATCAAATGCTGGATCGCCTGTCAGGTAAATCACATTATTGCTTTTTAGATGGTTACACAGGTTATTTCCAGATTCATATAGCTCCTGAGGATCAGGAAAAGACTACTTTTACATGTCCTTTTGGGACTTATGCTTATAAGAGAATGCCCTTTGGCTTGTGCAATGCACTAGCTACCTTCCAAAGGTGCATGATGAGTCTTTTCTCTGATCTTATTGAGGACTGTATGGAAGTTTTTATGGACGATTTTAGCGTTTACGGTGATTCTTTTAGCCTTTGCTTAGAGGGATTATCTAGAGTATTAGATAGATGTGTTAATGCAAACCTTGTATTGAATTTTGAAAAATGCCACTTTATGGTAAAACAAGGGATTGTATTAGGACATGTGGTATCTAATAATGGCATTTCTGTAGACCCAGCAAAGGTGAATGTTATTTCTAGTTTACCTTACCCCTCTTCTGTGAGGGAAGTCCGTTCGTTCCTTGGCCATGCAGGTTTCTACAGGAGATTTATTAAGGAATTTAGTAAGGTGGCAATTCCCTTATCCAAATTACTGCAGAAGGATATTGAGTTCGAGTTCAGTGAGGATTGCAAACAAGCATTTGATAAGCTGAAGACTGCTCTAACTCAAGCCCCCAATTGTGAGAGGACCAGACTGGAGCCAGCTGTTTGAAATCATGTGCGATGCCTCCAACCATGCAGTAGGAACAACGCTGGCTCAGCGTGAAGGTAAGGATCCTTTTGTTATTGCCTATGCGTCTAAGACTTTAGACACTGCCCAGTCCAATTATACTACTACTGAGAAAGAGCTTCTTGCTATTGTTTTTGCTCTGGATAAATTCCGAGCTTATTTACTTGGTACTAGAGTAGTAGTGTATTCGGACCATGCAGCGCTAAAGTATCTATTAGCTAAAAAGGAATCCAAACCAAGACTTATACGTTGGATATTGCTGTTACAAGAATTTGATTTAGAAATAAAGGATAGGAGTGGTAATCAGAATTTAGTAGCAGACCACTTGAGTCGCCTTGAACATATTAAGGATGATTCTACTCCTATAGATGATAATTTTCCTTTTTACAACCTGCAAGCAGTATCTAAGGTAGTCCCTTGGTATGCACCTGTCGCTAATTATTTAGTTAGCCGCACATTTCCTCCACATTTTTCTAAACATCAAAGAGACAAGCTGAAAAGCGAGTCTAAATATTATATATGGGATGACCCATATTTATGGAGGTGTGGCACTGACCAGATCATTAGACGTTGTGTGCCTCAATCAGAATTCCAGTCCATTTTAGAGGCCTGTCACTCATCTGAGAGTGGAGGACATTTTGGCCCTCAAAGAACAGCTAGGAAGATCTTAGACTGCGGATTCTGGTGGCCTACTCTTTTTAGAGTCGCTGCTGAGTTTTGTAAATCTTGCCTCCTGATGTGCGGAAAATGATCCGACACAAAACTCACCGGCAAGTGCACCGGGTCGCATCAAGTAATAATAACTCACGGGAATGAGGTCGATCCCACAGGGATTGATGGATCAAGCAACTTTAGTGGATGATTAGTTTAGTCAAGCTAACATTAATGTGAATGGAGTGAAATTGTAACCAACAGAAAGTAAAGGACAATGAATTTAAAGTTGCAGAATGTAAATTGGCAAGTAACTTTAAGAGCAAGAAATGTAAATTGCAAGAATCTTAAATTGCAAGAAAAGTAAAATTTCATTAAATGTAAAGGGGAGTGGGTGCTGGAAATTAAAGAGAGCAATAGATCAAAGCTTAGAGAAAATTAAACTTGCAGCAAAAGTAAATCAGATTATGAACATAAATGTAAAATGCAGAGCACTTGCAGAAGAATTAAATTGCTTGAATGTAAATTGAATTCAGTAAGAACAGAAAGCAATGAGAACCAAAGATCAAAATCAAGCTCAATGTAAATTAAATTGTAAACTTGCAGCAAAGGAACTTGTAGTAGAGGAGAAATTAAAATTGCAGAAGAAGAAAACAGAGAGAATTCTCAAGGTGAAATTGAAACAGAATTTCTTCAATTCTCAACCCAAGATTTAAAACAAAAAGAAAAACTAAAGAGAGAAAGTTCTGTATTCCTAATGCTCCCTAGTGGAGCTCCTCTCTAATAAAATGAAACAGATGCCTATTTATAGGCATTTTACAAAATGAAAATGAAATTCAAAACAAATTACAATTAAAATGAAATTTCTATTCTAACTATCTCTTGTGCCTTTGAGTGGTGTCAATTGGGCCCTTGCTCTTGATGGAATTGGGTTGACAAAAGCCTCTGTTGATTGCTCTTGGAGTTGGAGAGAAACCCATTGTGAACCGGGCCATGAATCATAAAAGTTTGAGTAAAAGTTTGAGTAAAAGTTTGAGGCAAACTTTTACTCAAACTTTTTATACCAGCTGCCCTTATTTGCTGCTACCAACGTTTGGGCTAAAGTTTGAGGTCAAACTTTTAGCCAAACGTTGGGCCTTCTTGCATGCATGTTGGGGTATTACTTTGTCTGCTTGTCAACGTTGCCGATTTTATGCCCACTATAGATTATTATATATGGTTAGAAAGCTCTGAATGTCAGCTTTCTAACCCAATTAGAATCACCTCAATTGGACATCTACAACTCAAGTTATGCTCATTTGAAGAGGACAAGGTCGCTGGCCTTGGTGTGCAGCGTTTGAGGTAAAGTTTGCCTCAAACGTGGTCGAAAACGCCAGTTCTAGAGGCTCAAACATATTGTCCACCCCATACTATTATACATTGCTGGAAATCTCTGAATGTCTACTTTCCAATGCCGTTGGAAGCGCATCATTTGGAGCTCTACAGCTCGAGTTATACTCCGTCGAAGGTGCAGAGGTCAATTGGCCTCACTGCAGGTTGCCACCATGTTCATTTATGCTCATTGCGGGGCAGTTTTCTCCCTCAATTTTAGTGTCCACCATGCAGTGGCATATATGCTTAGAAAGCTCTCGATTCCTACTTTCCATTGCTTTTTGAATCACCTCATTTGGAGCTCTGTAGCTCAAGTTATTCTTGTTGGAAGTATACCCCTTGTATGCCTTGTGGTGTGGCGCCAACGTTTGCCAAAAAGCTTGAGGCAAACGTTGGCGCAAGCTTTTTCTCCCCTGGGTATGTTGGTGTGGTGCCAACATTTGCCAAAAAGTTTGAGGCAAACGTTGGCGCAAGCTTTTGCTCCCTCCAGGGTGTAGTCAAGCTCCTCCAAAAGTTTGAGCTAAAGTTTGAGGCAAACTTTGGCTCAA
>NC_029793.2:106687317-106687914 GCF_000816755.2 Arachis ipaensis | reverse complement strand
CCTAAGCCTCCAAAGTGTGCTCCAACTTCAAAGTGTGCCCAAAATTCCTCTTTTCTTCTTTTTAGCTTATTTTGTGCTCTTTTTGCTTCTTTTTCTTCTTATTTCCTACAAAGTTTATCAAATCAAAAGATTAAAGAAATATACCATTTAAGCACCAAAGAATGCAATATTTAAGCACTAATCATAAATTTCTTGTATGAAAAAGCATAGAAAAACATGACATAATGACATGTCATCACAACACCAAACTTAAACCTTGCTTGTCCCCAAGCAAGAAAAAGAATCATGCAATAGAGATTGACAATCCAAGGTAAGAAGAATAGCAACTCAATGTTCATGGTAAGCTAGTTTTCTAAGCATGCTACAATCACAAAAGAAATGTAAATGATTGATGCTTCCATCTAGCTCAATTTATGAAATCTTTCTCTTATATTTCTTCCTTGAAACAAGCTTTTGATTTTTTTTATTAGCTTCTCTTTTTGGGTACTTTGCCCCATGAGTTGATAACAAAGCTACGACTTCTAAATGCTTTGTTTTCAAGTATTACCACTTGATACATAAGCACCACAAGCATTTGATTAGAGGACTTCATTAAGC
>NC_029793.2:106667741-106686264 GCF_000816755.2 Arachis ipaensis | reverse complement strand
GGAACTTTACAACCTTGTAGTTCATCTTCTCTATTGTTGTCATTTTCCTCCCATCCTCCTCCTTTCCATACCAACTCAGAATGCTTGCTCATCTTCAAGCAACTATTAGAACCGTGGCTATGGGCTTAAGATGGATTATGAATGTCTTACACAATGAAATGTTGGTAGCACATGTGTTTTAAGCAAGCAAAATTAAAGATAATAATCAAGGCACAAGAGACAGAGACATCGTGATTGCAAACTTAAGAAGGTGAGCATAATACTTTGCATAAAGAATAAGTGGCACACCAAACTTAGTGTGACACTTTCACTTAGAATTAATGCAAGTATCTTGTAAGGATTAGAACCAAATTTTGTTGCATAGCAACACCAAACTTAGAATGCAACCACATGTCAATTTATTTGAAATAAAACTAAACGAAAGAAACTGTTATTTGTTAAGTACAATCACCAAGCCAAGAATATGTCATGAATAAAACTCTCTCGGTAATGTATTAACAAACACAGTGAATAAGTAAACTAAAATGAAAGCATTAAAAACAAAGAATTAACTAAAGTAAATAAAGTAACACAATATCAAACCAAAAGAAAATTAACACTGCAAAGACATTATGGTTATGCAGACAAGTGGTGTTGCTGAATGCTTTGCATAAAAAAAATAGGTGGCACACCAAACTTAGAATCTTGGTGTGTCACTTTCATGTAAAATTGATGCAATCATCCATGAAGATGGAAAACAGTTTGTTGTAGGGCAACACCAAACTTAGAATGTAACCATATGCCAATTTATTGAATTTAAACAAAGCAAAGAACGAAAACAAAGCAGAGAAGAGAAATTATACCTACGGTTGACATGTTGTTCACTTTTTTCCTCTTCTTCCAGTTTGTTAAGAGGAATGACTTCAAGAGAGGAGAAGATTCAGCTATTACCCCCTGTCTTGGTCTCTCCTCAGCAAGCCAATCCCCGGCAACGGCGCCAAAAACTTGATGTGCGGAAAACGATCTGACACAAAACTCACCGGCAAGTGCACCGGGTCGCATCAAGTAATAATAACTCACGGGAGTGAGGTCGATCCCACAGGGATTGATGGATCAAGCAACTTTAGTGGATGATTAGTTTAGTCAAGCTAACATTGATGTGAATGGAGTGAAATTGTAACCAACAGAAAGTAAAGGACAATGAATTTAAAGTTGCAGAATGTAAATTGGCAAGTAACTTTAAGAGCAAGAAATGTAAATTGCAAGAATCTTAAATTGCAAGAAAAGTAAAATTTCATTAAATGTAAAGGGGAGTGGGTGCTGGAAATTAAAGAGAGCAATAGATCAAAGCTTAGAGAAAATTAAACATGCAGCAAAAGTAAATCAGATCATGAACATAAATGTAAAATGCAGAGCACTTGCAGAAGAATTAAATTGCTTGAATGTAAATTGAATTCAGTAAGAACAGAAAGCAATGAGAACCAAAGATCAAAATCAAGCTCAATGTAAATTAAATTGTAAACTTACAGCAAAGGAACTTGTAGTAGAGGAGAAATTAAAATTGCAGAAGAAGAAAACAGAGAGAATTCTCAAGGTGAAATTGAAACAGAATTTCTTCAATTCTCAACCCAAGATTTAAAACAAAAAGAAAAACTAAAGAGAGAGAGTTCTGTATTCCTAATGCTCCCTAGTGGAGCTCCTCTCTAATAAAATGAAACAGATGCCTATTTATAGGCATTTTTACAAAATGAAAATGAAATTCAAAACAAATTACAATTAAAATGAAATTTCTATTCTAACTATCTCTTGTGCCTTTGAGTGGTGTCAATTGGGCCCTTGCTCTTGATGGAATTGGGTTGACAAAAGCCTCTGTTGATTGCTCTTGGAGTTGGAGAGAAACCCATTGTGAACCGGGCCATGAATCATAAAAGTTTGAGTAAAAGTTTGAGGCAAACTTTTACTCAAACTTTTTATACCAGCTGCCCTTATTTGCTGCTACCAACGTTTGGGCAAAAGTTTGAGGTCAAACTTTTAGCCAAACGTTGGGCCTTCTTGCATGCATGTTGGGGTACTACTTTGTCTGCTTGTCAACATTGCAGATTTTATGCCCACTATAGATTATTATATATGGCTAGAAAGCTCTGAATGTCAGCTTTCTAACCCAATTGGAATCACCTCAATTGGACATCTACAACTCAAGTTATGCTCATTTGAAGAGGACAACGTCGCTGGCCTTGGTGTGCAGCGTTTGAGGTAAAGTTTGCCTCAAACGTGGTCGAAAACGCCAGTTCTGGAGGCTCAAACATATTGTCCACCCCATACTATTATACATTTTTGGAAAGCCCTGAATGTCTACTTTCCAATGCCGTTGGAAGCGCATCATTTGGAGCTCTACAGCTCGAGTTATACTCCGTCGAAGGTGCAGAGGTCAGTTGGCCTCACTGCAGGTTGCCACCATGTTCATTTATGCTCATTGCGGGGCAGTTTTCTCCCTCAATTTTAGTGTCCACCATGCAGTGCCATATATTGCAACTGCAGGAACTGGAGAACCTTCGCCTAGAAGCTTATGAGAATTCCAGAATTCACAAGGAAAAGATGAAAGCTGTGCATGATCAAAACATCAAGAAGAAAGAGTTCCAACCTGGAGATTTTGTCCTCCTTTACAAATCTCGACTAAGGCTCATGCCCGGTAAGTTGAGTTCAAAATGGGAAGGTCCACACAGAGTAGAGAAGGCTAAACCGTACGGAGTTTATCACCTAAGCCATCCTTCAAGCTCTAAACTTATTAAGGTTAATGGACAACGCCTGAAGCTATACCATGGTGAGAAGGTGCAGAAAAATAAGGAGCTTGAGATCTTCCGCTTGGAAGATCCCCACATAGCAGCAGATTGAGCTAGTGAAGCGTCCAACTTACGGACGTTAAAGCAAAGTGCTTGGTGGGAGACAACCCACCATGGTATGATCGTTCTTTTCCTTGTTTTTCCTATTCAATAACTCTTCTCTTTATTAGTACTTTTGTGCATTTGCATTTACATGTCTTTATATTTCTTTTTAATTCAAAAAAAAAAATTTCGCCACGCGACGCGTCTGCGTCGCAGAGGGGGTGGAGAAAAAAATAAATGAACAGAGAGTCCGGCTGGAGCGTGGCTGGAGGCGTGCCAATTGCACAAATCGACCCACGCGACCGCGTCGCATGGGAATCATGGCCTCCCACGCGACCGCGTGCTCCACGTGGCCGCGTGCCCTGAATTTTCGACGTAAAAGGGTGCACACTGAAATATTGTGCAAGAGTAGTGCTGGATTGGTGCTGGAAGCACAATCCTTTTCACGCGACCGCGTCACCAACGCGGCCACGTCATCCATCTTCTGACGCACCCTCACGCAATCGCGTGACCCACGCGATCGCGGTACCCCAATTTGGCAATTAAATTATTTTGAACAGAGAGTTGTGCTGGTGCGAGGCCGCACTCGCGCCAGACGCATAACATGGGTCACGCGACCGCATGACCGACGCGATCGCGTCACCACACTGAAAGCGCGCCCACGCGAACGCGTGCCCCCACGCAGCCGCGTCGCATGCGCCGCACAGCTCAACCTAAATTGCCAAATTATCTTATCTTTCTCTCTTCCAAATCCTAATTTTCCTTTTCCCTCCTTCTTTCTTCCTTCCCCCTTCCCCTTCTATCTCACCTTTCACTCTCTATCTCTCTCACCACCATTAACAAGGTTTTACCTTCTTCTTCCTTCTTCTCTTTTCTATCATTCTTATTATTTTATGTATATATATTATTATGGTGGGTACTCCCATGAAGATATTATAATTGTCTTCATGTGATAATTTTTCTTTTTGACCCTTAGATGATGGATTGTAGGGTTAGATTTTGATATGTTATAAAAGTGTTGTTTTTATTTGAAGTGTGGCCAAATTAATAAATCACACTTTTATACAAAGCATCTTCATAAAAAGATGTTTTTTGCATCTTCATTTGAGTAGCTCCCTATTATTATTTCCTTTTCTTTTCTTTTTCTTTTCAAATTATTTTATTTTATTTTTCTTCTTCTTCTTTTCCTTTTTACATGGTGCTAGAAACTTTTTGGAGTCATCATCCCTCATTATATGCTTGTGGATTATTGCAAATTGTTTGACATTTATTTTTTCTCCTATTTAAGGGATTGCTTGCATATTCATCTTCATATTTTCTATACCCTATTCACCATGCATGCTATGTGTTTGTGAAAAAGCTCATATGGCATTATGCACTTCTCTATGCTATACTATTCAATGCTTGCTTTTCACAACTTTCCCTTACTATTATATTAATTGAATTTTATTGTCAACACAAACATTTTGGCTTGTTACAAAGTATTGATTGGTCTATGCTACTTATGCCCTTTTCCGGCATGCCAATAAACGCCTTGCATCCACTTGTCTTTGTATGCACCAGTTATTTTCCACTGTTGGCTTTTCATATGCACTCGAGAGCATGTGTTAATGTCATCTACATTTTGCTGTGCATCATTCACCCTCTTTTCTGTTTCTTTCCTTGCTGTATATCTCTTTAAATTTAATTTTCTTTCTCTTCCCTTCTTTCAGGATGGCCACCAAGAAAGAAAAGGAGAAAGCAACTACCAAACCACCAGCAAGAAGAGGAACTAAAAGAGCATTAGTGGCAGAGCCTTCTTCAACTGTAGTCAAACCCTCAACAAAACGAGTTAAGAGGATAATAAAGGTTGATGAAAAGGAAAAAGCCTTTCCAGCAAAGGTCGCTGCGCGATTTTCCAATCGCTACTGTGAGCAGATGTTCCCTATCCTGGCATAAAGGAACTATAACAATGAATACTTTCTTATCCTCCCATCCAATATTGCCACCTTTGTTGAGCCGCAAATTGAGCGAAGACAATGGGGTTTCCTACGGAGACAGCCAAGGCAAGTCAATCTTTCTTGGGTAGTTGAGTTCTACTCCAACTTTTACATGCCGACCCTGCAATCTGTTTATGTCTGGCAGAAGCAAGTCCCCATCACAGAAGAGGCCATTCAGCAAGCTCTGAGTCTTCCCCCTATTCCAGCAAGAATGGACGCTTTTCAAGAAGCCACCCTTCAGCGCCAGAGATACCAATTTGACTGGGACTCCGTTCTCGGAATCATCGCAGCACCTGGCAGCCGTTGGATCTACGGATACCACTGTACCCACCCTAAGAAAATCTTGGCTTCAGCACTTACCTTGGAGGCTCGCGTATGGGCACAGATCATGTCCCGTTACGTCTTTCCGAGCACTCATGAGTCCTCCTTCACTGCGGACATGGCTGTTCTACTATGGTGCATCCTTACAGACCAACCTCTGAATCTCTCAAGACATATCCGGAATGCTATGGAACACGTACAAATTACGGGCAACTTACCTTTCCTCGCCTTGGTCTCAAATCTTGTCTCAACAGCCGGAGTCTTCTACAGAGCTGGGGACACCAAAGCCGTGCTTCCACGAGATGATCAGTATGTCCCTAACGGGAAATACCTCAGACTCTCAGCAACCACTACAAGCCTTCCTACTGCTCCAGTTGAAGATAATCCTTCTTCAACACCACAAGCATCTATAACTGAGAAATTGCTCCAGCAGATAATCGAACGGTTGGATCGGCAAGAACAGAAAGCAAAGATGAGAGAGCGTCGTAACGAGCGCCGATTCAAACACCTCAAGGAGCTACTCAAGGGACAATTCAGAGACTCAGATACCCCGGATTCCACTTCCTTTACTAGCACAGGGAGCCATGACGGTCCCGATGATGGAGATACTACTACCAGCCTACCCCTGTTCCTGACAGATGGCACCGAGGACGGTGCAAAGCCTTAAGTGTGGGGAGGTCAGTCAGTACCTGACTTCCGGAGGTAATTTCTCTTCGCTAGCACCAATAATTAGGATATTTTAGTTAGATTTTCTTTCCTTTATAGAATAGAATAAATTGCGTAGGTTAGGATAATTGCATGCATGTTCTACTTGATTGAAAAGACAATAAGTTTCTTTTAAAAATCTATCTTTGGAACAAAATTTCACTAATTTTTCAAAAATTTTTATGATAAATTTGCTTGAGTTGTATTTGGAACATGATATTTGAGTTAAAGAACACACAACCTGTGAAAGATTTGAGCATTTATGTATGGTTACATTATTTAACCTTAATTATTTCATTCTTATGTGTTTACTTCTCTATGATTGTAATCTATATTTTGTTTTATCTTATATGTCCAATATTTATTATATTCACATGCTTGCACATGATTGAGGCCATTATTTGTTATTAACTCACTTATCCCAAATAAGCCTACCTTTTACATCACCTTTGTTAGCCCCTTGAGCTTTTATGAAACTATAGGAATTAAAAATCTATGTGCATTGATAAGCTATATTTGTTTTAATGTCAAAATTATATATATATAAATTAAATAAGGGGACAAAAATTACCCCAATGTTAATGTTAATCAATGCACATGTGATAAATTAAAAAGAAAAATTTGGTACATGAGTATGGGAATCATACAAAAGTGGGAATTATGGGTAGCTAGGTATGATTTTAAACTTGTATAAAGTATGTATATGTTAGGTGAGATCTTAGACTAATCAAAGATTCACTTTGTTAGCTCACTTAGCCTTATATATATATACATCCTTACCTTTACCTTAGCCCCATTACAACCTTGAAAAGACCTCATGATGTTTGCATTGGTATATTAACTGTTGTTGATTGGTTAGGAGAAGAACAAAAGTTAGAAAGCATGATTAGAGAAGGATAGAGTGATCAACCTA
Organism: Arachis ipaensis; assembly: GCF_000816755.2. Taxonomy (NCBI): domain Eukaryota; kingdom Viridiplantae; phylum Streptophyta; class Magnoliopsida; order Fabales; family Fabaceae; genus Arachis; species Arachis ipaensis. Next base: position 106,679,485 of record NC_029793.2, on the reverse strand, counting down.
TACACTAGAGATTAGAGCGTACATACATTATCAGTGAGGGTTCAATACTTGAATTTTCATGTTCCCTGCTTTCATGAGCTATCTTCTTGCACTTTTATCCATTTTATTGTATAATGATAGAATTAGTGGAATTTGATTTGTAATTGTTTTGAAGAGCTTATTTACTTTTGATCAAGTGGGAAAGAACCATATAGTTGCATTTATTTATATATATATAGGTTTGCATTGCATTTCATGAGTTTCTACATGTTCATACTTATTTCCTTATCTCCTTCAATTAAGCATGAAGACATGCTAATGTTTAAGTGTGGGGAGGTTGATAAACCACTATTTTATGGTTTATATTGTGTTTAATTATGTGGTTTTATCATGATCCTTACCCACTTATTCATTAAATTAGCATGCATATTAGATTTCTTTCCAAAATTTATTAACTGTTTGAAAATTGCTTCCTAGAGACTTTAATTATTTAATTTTAATTCTCCTTTATTCTATTCGATGCCGTGATCTGTGTGTTAAGTGTTTCAGATTTTATAGGGCATGAATGAGTTGGAGATTGGGAAGGAAGCTAGAAAAAATGGAAGAAACACAAGAATTTGAGGAGATAACCAGCGAGAAGTGACGCGGTCGCATGGCTCACGCGACCGCGCGAAGGAGAGCAAATCGCAGCGACGCGGCCGCATGGCTCACGCGGCCGCGCGGATTGGAAAGCCCAAGCGACACGGTAGCGTGGACGACGCGAACGCGTGGCGAGAAAAAGTGCAAGTGACGCGTCCGCATGGATGACGCGATCGCGTGATATGTGCGATCTGCATAATCTGCAAAATTCGCTGGGGGTGATTTTGGACCCTATTTCGACCCAGTTCTCGGCCCGGAATAGCAGACTAGAGTCAGAGAATATGCAGAAATAAATAACACATTCATTAAGAGACAGTTTTTAGATCTAGTTTTACTCTCTTAGGTTTTTCTCTCTAGGTTTTTAGAATTTTTAATTTTCAATTGATCTTAGCATTGGAACAGGAGAAGAGTTATTTCCTCATCAAGACTTCGCCATTCTAGTTTGTTTTCTTAACTTGGTTTCATTCTTCCATGTTCCTTGCTTTGTTCAATTTTGTCATTCAGATACTTTTATGATTATTTAATGCAAGGATTATTTCTTTTTAATTCAATTTCAATTCCAATGATCATGTTTTCTTTTAATTCCCTTTCATGTGCTATGGATTTATCATTTACAATGCGTGAGTAGTCTCTTTACTTGATGGGGAGTTGATTAAAAGGAACTCTTGAGTTGGAAGGATTGAAGGAAAAATTTGTAATTGGGTTAAATGTTGGATTGCTATCCTGTCACCAACGCCAATCCCTTTGAACTAAGTGGGTTGCAACTTGTGAACAGATCTGGCATTCCAACTTGTTTGACTTTCCCTTACCTAGTAAAGGATAACCAAACAGAACAACCATTAATTATAAATTAATCTTACAATCACTCCATCAATAGTAGAAATTCCAACCAATCAACTCCCAGTCAAGGCTTTCATTCATATTAATTAAATTTCCTCAATTTAAATTCCAATTTACTTAACTCAACTTCTTTGAACATTTGATTAATAAGATAACACACTTTTTTGCAACTCGTTGGGAGACGACCTGGGACTTAAAACTCCCAGTAATTTTTAATTTAACTCTCTGTGACATATTTCTAAATTGATAGGCAGATTTTCGGTGAGTTAAGAACTATACTTGCAACGTAACCATTTTAATAATTTTTAATTCACCAGCTTCTGCGTCACATCAATGGTCAACCAGAAAATCAGCTATAACCTGACCCTTAACGACTCTTCCAGGAACAAAGTATAAAGAAAATTCTGTTAAGGTCAACATCTATTTTCCTAGTCTACCATGCAATATTGGAGAAGACAACATATATTTAAGAACATCAAACTTAGAAATTACGTAAACATTCCTAGGAATCAAATAGTACTTAAGTTTTAAACAAAAAAAAATATAAAGCTAAACAAAGTTTCTCAATTGGAGAATAACGGCTCTCCACATCATTTAGCACATGACTTAGGTAATAAATCACTCTTTCGTTGCCATTCTCATCTTCTTGAGCCAACATTCCACCAATTGTTACTTCAGAAGCTGACAAGTAAAGTTTTAGAAGTGCTCTGTGCCTTGGAGGTGTCATAATAGGAGGATTAGTCAAATACTGCTTGATGTTGTCAAAAGCTTCTTGGTGCTCTTTTCTCCATTGGAACTCTTCCTCTTTTTTCAACTTGATCAGCGGCACAAAAACCTTGGTTTTTCTTGACAGATTGGAAATGAACCTTCTGAGGTAATTGACTTTCTCTAAAAATGCTTGCAGTTGCTTTTTGTTAGTTGGAGGAGCCTCTAAGATAGCCTTTGCCTTATTTTTGTCAATTTTAATCCCTTTTTTCTACACCAAGAAACCAAGAAAATTCCCTGCACTCACACCAAAAGCACATTTTAAGGGATTCATTTTTAATTTATGCTTTCTCATTCTTTCAAATGCTTTTTTTTAAATTTTCTAGATGCTCTTTTTTAGCATTTGATTTGACAACCACATCGTCAACATAAATTTCCATAAAATTTCTAATAAAGTCATGAAAAATTTTATTCATCACCCTTTGATAAGTTGCACCAGCATTTTTGAGTCCAAATGGCATCACAACCCATTCAAAAGTTCCTAAAGCACATGGACACCTAAATGCAGTTTTTGGCATATCTTCCTCAGCTATGTATATTTGATTATAACTTGAATATCCATCCATAAAACTTAACATTTTATGACTAGCAGTAGAATCTATCAACATATCAATAGAATTTAAACCTCTAAAATCAATCCAAACCCTTAATTTTCCATTCTTTTTCATGACAGGAACAATATTAGAAATCCAGTTGACATACCTTGATGTTCGTATAAACTTAGCCTTAAGAAGTCTTTCAATCTCTTCTTTAATCTTCTGCTCGACTTCAGGAGCAAATCTCCTTGGTGGCTGCTTGACAGGTTTGACATTGGCTTTCAATGGCAATTGATGTTCTACTAATTCACGATTCAAGCCTGGCATCTTTTTATAATCCCATGCAAAACAGTCACAATAATCCTTCAAAATATCCACCATTTCTTTTTTGAAGTCATCAGGCAGCATCTTGCTCACATATGTTGGTCTAGGAAAATCACCATTACCAATATCTACTTCCTCCAAAGGATCCTGCACCTCAACCTTTTTTACAGTGTCAGTGTTATTTTTTTCAAAACCTAAAGGACCATCATCATATATACAATCATAAGGTACACTGTCAATGCACCCTTCTCTATCTGCCATATAGGTTGACAGTTGAGCCTGTTGGCTCGTCAAACTCATCATCTAAGTTTTTCTTGAGGCCGTATCCGCCCCGGCCTTAGGGACCAAAATAAAACCATTCATATCTATTTTGCACATCTCAATACTTTCAGGATTAAATGCCTTGGTGTTAACCGTTAGTGGCTTGACTCCAGGATTATACATCCTGAACTCCACATGCATCTCATTATAGTAACATGTACTATTATCAGTGAATCTAATCACGTCCCAAAAGCAAGTTAAAACTAGCCTTAGAAGGAACAACAACAAATAGAGTTGGCCTATTAATAGAACCAACTTCAATTGACAGCAGAACCACACCTCTAACAGAAGAAGCCCTTCCATTAAAATCTGTTACTCCAATGCTACTTTTAATCAGATCTTTTTCAGTCTTTCCAAGCCTTCCCATCATTCTTTCAGGCATGAGATTGACAGCAGCTCCCCCGTCAACCAAAATCTTATTGACTATCCTTCCATCAACATGAGCCTTGATATGCAGTGGACGCAAGTGTTCCTTGTCATTTTCAGTAGGCTTCTCAAACAATCCTCCACCACACATATTGTCATCTAGCAATAAGCATTCACTTCCAGGAAAGACATCATAACAGTCATCTTCTAATGACTCCACTTCCCGAACTTGACTATACTCCTTAGGCACTTCATCAACCCCAATTTTGTGCTTAATTTAGGGAATTTTATCACCTTTTCCCATATTTATTCAATAAAATAGCACGGTTTTGTAATTCTTCCTTAATTTGTGCTTAAGTGTAAAAACATACTTTTTAGGCCTTAAAATAGCTAAATTTAACTCACTTTAATTCCATTCGATGCCTTGATATGTTTGTTAAGTGATTTCAGGTTTAGAAGGCAAAGATTGGATTGAAGGAATGAAGAAAAAGCATGTAAAAATGGAGAACTCATGAAGAAATCGCAAAGTTGTCAAGCCTGACCTCTTCCTACTCAATCGATCATAACTTGAGCTACAGAGGTCCAAATGAGGTGGTTCTAGTTGCGTTGGAAAGCTAACATCCGGGGCTTCAAAATGATATAAAATTTGCCATAGTTTCCTGGTGTTTAGGGATGCGTACGCGTGCATCACGTGCACGCATCGTAGGATCAGCGTGGGTCTATTTTAGCAACTCGTGGCCAGCGATTTCTAGCTCATTTTGGGCCCAATCCAACTCATTTCTGATGCTATTGAACCCAAGGATTGAAGGGGGAAAGGGGCAAGTAGTCATAGTAGAGTCTTCATCATGGTTTAGGTTAGAATTCTAGAGAGAGAAGCTATCCCTTCTCTCTAGAACTTAGGGTAGTTTAGATTAATTCTTCCTAGATCCAAGTTTTAAGTCTTGTTTTGATTTAGTTTTCCTCTTTAATTCCTTATTATTACATCTTTGTTCTTCTAGTTCTTGTTGTTAATTTCCCTTTTATGTCATTTTTATGTTCATGCACTCTTGTTGGATTTAATTTTCTTTTAATGCAATTTTATATTTTTATGTCTCTCCTATGTTTATCTTCATTGCTATTATTGATTTCTTGTTTATGTTAGTTATGGGTTTTGTTAATTCTTGCATTTTGTGATGTTTATTTTTATTGCACTCTAGGTGTTTGATGAAATGTTTCCTTTGATTATGGAGTAGTTTTTTTTACTCTTGGCCTAGGCTAAGGGAATTCAGTGACCTTGAGTCATTGGGTCTCATTGAATTGGTGATTTGAGAACCCTTAGTGGTCAATTTGATAATCATTGACTCTAGCCTACTACTAAATTAATTAGTAGCTAGGTTAGAACCTATGGATTGATGTTGACCAAGCCATTTGATATGCTTCAAGCATAGAAGTAAACTTAATGAGCTCGGTTCCTCATTATTGTCAGTATATGGTTTGTAGACAAGGATGGTGATCTCAATTACTTATGTCTAGCCAAGAGTTGTTTTCCTTCCTTTTATTAGTTCTTATTATTTACTTTCTTGCTATTTACTTTTCTTGTTAACTACAAATCAAACCCCTTGCATCTTCATAACCAATAATTGATCACTTCATTGCAATTCCTTGTGAGACGACCCGAGGTTTAAATACTTCGGTTAATTTTTATTGGGGTTTGTACTTGTGACAACTCAAATTTTTGATGTGAGAATTGTTTGTCGGTTTGGAGCTATGCTTACAACGAAGTTCTTATTTCTATAAGAGAAATTCTAAACCGACACGACAATTTTCTCACTATCAAAATGGTGTCGTTGCCGGGGAGGTGCAATGGTGTTATATTATTGGCTATTGTGAATATTGTGAATATGTTTGCCTTTTGCTTATTTGTTAGTTTTTGTTAGCTTTAGGACTTTGTTGCTTATTTTTGTTAGCTTTTATTTTTATTTGCTATTATGATTTCTCACCCCTTTGGCTATGAGTTTGGCTCAAATTATGTTGTAGGAAATGGAAGCTACAATGATAACATGCATCAAGGATGGAATAATTAAAGGTGGAGGGAGCCTCAAAGGATTGATCACCCTTCTTGGCAACAACCTCCTCCGTCTCTTATAGGTATAATTCCACTCCTAATGCATATTAATCTAATGGATGCAGTGACCCTTATTGTGGTTGTCAACGACCACCACCACATGCCTATGAACCACCCCCTCAACATGGTTTTGAACCATCATACTCATAATTCCCATACCACCAAACACCTCCATATGACCCTAATCCTTATCCACCATACCAACCACCTTATGAGCCATATGAACCATACATAGAACCACAACAATTCCGAAACAACTACTCTTGAGAACCACCTCCATATACACCATCTCCATGCCCTTACCAATATGAACCACCTTTCAACTACAATGCCTTTCCCTCAAACAATGAACCCTCTCTTCCACCACTGCCCCCCGATGAAGCCCTCATGCTAGAACTAAGAGACCTTGACTCTCATATCCAAAGACAACAAGAGGGGACAGAAAAGGAGTTTAAGGAGCTAGAACCCAAGATGGCTATCATTACGGAAGCCATTAGCAACATATACTCATCCTGCCTAACCTTATGCGAACAAAGAACTCCCATTGTTGAATGTAGAGAAGAAATCAAGGAGCATAGTGAGGGAGTGAGTTTGGAGCTTCAAGGTGAAGAAGAGGAGTTGAAGCAAGGAGTGCAACAAAAGGAGGGGGTAGAGATGATTGAAAAGGAAGGAGTGGTTGAAAACCTAGGAGATCTTGGAAGTCCATGGGAATGTAGAATTAGAGAGCCCTCTTTTAAGAAGCTTGATATTGATGTTGATGAAGTTGTACAAGCTCCAAGGCATATCATGGTGGAAAACTTTGAAGAGGTTGATCAAGAGATGGATTCAATCATTGATGAATTCTTATGTACAATTGAATCCTCTCCCATTGGGCTTGACATAGAGAGTAAAGAAGAAGATACCTCACCCCCCATACCCTTGGTAAGAAATGAAGAAAAGATTAAATTGGAAGGAAGCTACCAAGAGAAAGAGGTTGAGCAAGAAGCAAGCTCTATCATCGAAGATGCGTCCACACCAACCAATGTGTCTTTTACTCCCTCATTGTGTTATGAAATTGATGACAAGGAGGACCGTGCATAACCTCCAACACATGGTTTGAGCAATGAAGGGTGTATAGAAGAAGTTGGTGAGCAAGAAATTGGAATTGAAGAAGCTTGCAAAGAGGTGGAAGATGCAAATGAAGAGCACAAGGGAGTGGATCTCACATTGGCTAAGTATGGGGAGGTCCCCCTTCCTAAGTCACCTTCCTACACAACATTCAAGTGGGTAAAATTCCTATCCCTAAGCTTTTCTTTCTCACTTGAATATGATTTGATTGAAAATGATGGTCAACTTAGAGCTCTTTCTGGAGTTAAGAGTAGGAGAGAGTTGTGTAGTGGTTGGAAACATCACTCTAGGTTCATGATGGTTGCATGCTCAAGGTTGACTAGCAATGGTTGGTGTAGAACCAAATTGCATGGGTCTAGGAGAATGTTTGGATGCTTAATTGAGAATTCACAAGCCTTGTCACCCAGATTTAACTATGGTAGTCAACAAGAAGATGGGTGCAAGAACAAGGTTTGGGACCCCAGAATTTATTTCAATAATCAAAACTCTTGGGGCCTTGTCATTTTGAAGGTTGTGGTAGGCTTAGAGAAGGGAGGGTTGAATCTATGCCTTCCTTTTTTTTCTGAACTGACCCTTTAAAACAATCTTTGAATTCTGATTCTGTTTGAACTCAGCAGCAGAAATTTATGAGACAATTTATTTTTGTCTCATGAATATCAGAAAACAGAACAGTGCAGAAAAGAGAAAAGCTAACACCAGCATATATCCTGGTTCGGTTGCCTTGTGCTATGCAACCTACATCCAGTCTCCTCCACAAGAATGGAGGAATTTCCACTATAGTTAACAGTATTACATACACCAATTCCACAGGATTGACACAATCCTTTCACACTCAAGTTCTAACCTAACTTGACATTGGCTATGCTAACACCTAACTATTCACTATTAGTGCTAACCCAACTAAGAAAGGGATACCTTACAGGTACAAGATACAAGACACAAACATACCTAAAGAAATCAGAAAATAACTCTAGGCTTTTCTCTCAAGTGTATCACTCAGCCTTTTTTTACTCATGGCTTTTACTTGAGCTCTCTCAATATGCCTTTTCTAACAAGAAATTACAGAAAGATAAACATTGAAAAGTACATTACAATCTGTAAAACATGAAGGAGATTGACTTCATCAACAGCCTCTTTGCTATGTGATAAACCAGATTTGCATGTCTCTGATTCAGTTCTTCATTTTGGCGGAATGCTACTTTGAAAGAAAGCACTGTCCAAGTAGAGGAACTTCTTCAGGGAACTCTTCACAGAACAAAACCTCAATCACTGGGTTATCTCTCCTTGGCTTCTGAATGAACAGCAAACCTCTTTTATCTCCTTGCATGTTGCTGGGTTCCTCTTCCTAGGTCAACTTCTTGAGCCTTGAGCTTCACCAACTCCCAAGCTCACTTTTTCCCATTAATCCTCACAATGGAAACTTTGCTTCTGACTTTCCTATCTTGATCGAAAGCCACATTATCAGCAGAAAAGAATTTCTTCAATAGTAAATCCAAATCTTGACCATTGAAACACAACTTGGTTCCCAAGACTTATTTTCAACCGTTGATGCACAGTAATGAGGAACAGAAATCCTCTTTTCCATATAGCTCAAAACAGAGTGACAGAGAGTTGAAGATGAAGAGAAGAAAGTGTGTTGCATGTATAAGGAAATGGGTTACCTTTAACCTTCTGATCTTTTCTTGATATGGTTTGAAATGGTTGATTAGACTTATCCTTCTTTGCTTTAACTTTCTCTTTCCTTCTTCTTTCATGACTAGCTTAGGAACTAAGCTCTCTTTCTTACTTTTTCTGAGTTCTGTGATTTGACTGAGACAGAGAAGAGAGGAACGTTGCTTTGGTGAAAGCAAGTGAGAAGGAATTTGCTTGCTGAATATCAAATCGGGCTTGGGTTGGATCAATTCACTTGGCCCGTTTTAATTTTTCCGGCCTTGTTTTCTTATGGGCTTCGTTGCTTTTGGGCTCCACTTGACTAACCAGCCCATTAGCCTTGATGTTTTATTTTTATTCTATTTTAGGCTGCTAGACAAAGTCTTGGCCTGCAATGTTTAATAAATAATTAGCAACATGTCATTATTAACACTCAACACTAATTATTTATTTTACCCAAAAATAATGTTTGTCATCACTAATTAATTTAGTTAATTTCTTAACTCAACAATCTCCCCCTTGATGACAAACATATTTAAACAATAACCAAAAGGAATTGAATTTTAGTAAAGTTAGAAAACTTCCATTTGATTGATGTTTCTTGCTTCAGTGTTGCTCCCCCTTTCTTTTTCAAGATTAGCTCCTCTTGGATTTATGCTCTTTTCTTCTTTCCTGTTTACATTTAACAAATACTATATACTAACCAAAGATGCAGTAAACAATAATAGTTTTTAATATCTCATGACAAATCATGCTTTAGCCAAAAACAGAGCATTAACATCAAGGTCAGGGTCAAAGTAGCAACATATCATAAAGCAAGTTCACAGTAGTAGTAATCAATAAGCAACAAGATTAAGTATTCTCAACACAATCTACACAATCTGCTATTACTCCCCCTTTTGTCATCAAGGGCGGATAATAAGCAAGATCAACAAAAACATTATCTTAAAACCTGCAAGAAGGTGTTAGATCACAGTTCAAAATACCAAATAAATTAAAAGTAACTGCAGCAGTTGTTAAGGTTTTACAGTCATCCAGAAATAAGAAACATAAGTTCCAAAGCAGCAAAATGAACAAAATTCATGAGACAAAAACAGTAGGCAGCAGCAGCTTCATGTAGCAATCCTAGGCATCCGAACCATTTTCCTCCGAATCAACTTCTTCATCAGCATCAGTGGCAGGGTCTTCATCCTTTTGAAGGTTATCAATGAAAGTTATGAACACAGCCACTCTATCTCTTGACTTCCGGAGAAAATTCTCATGCTTGCTTGCTAGCTTCCTTTGCTATTTGCTCATAGCAATCATGTGATTAGATTGGGAGACAAACTCCTGAACAACATCTTTTACAACATTCTGCAGAGCAGATTTCTTTCCAGTAGAGATGGAAGTACCCTCAGTGGAAGGAGGAGGAGATTCCTCAAGGACAAAGTCATCATCTTCATCGTCTAAGACCACCCTTTCAGATCTAGTGGGTCCTTTTTCCTGTTTCACTGCACCACCCTCTTTTAGATAGGAATGTCTATTTTGATAATCCTCATTGGTCAAGTCAACACCAAAATACTCAAAAATGTAAGTTAGAAACATGCCATAAGGAAGTGCTTTATCTTTTTCACTCCTAACAGAGTCAAACATGTATCTAACCATCAAATATGCAAATAAAATTTCAGTTTTGGTGAGAAGGGCATATAAAACAAGAGTATCAGTATAGGAAACCTTTTGATATGAACCACTTTGAGGAAGTATAATATGGTTGACCATTCGCTGCAACTGAGCACGCTCATATCCCAGGGCTTTGTGAGTGGGTGTGATGCCATCAATTAAAAAAACATATTCACAGATGTGAGCCAATGCATTATTGTAGGAAATACCAACACCATCATCCCACTTAATTGAAGTGTAAGCACAAGGCCCAACATCAGTATACTTTAAAGCATCACTGATGGTTTCATTGTTTAAAACTATGTCCCGGCCCTTTACATATGAGTGAGCAGTGCCTTCATGATATGTCATGTTGGCATAAAATTCTTTGACCAATAAGGGATAAACAGGCTTTTTTGATATCAAAAAAGTGATTTCAGTCCAGAAAAATCAAGTTATCAACAAATGGAAAACCTTTTTGGGCCAGAAAATATTAAATGAAAACCAAATAAAAACTTAAACACACAATGCAACAAAATATCAAACAAACAAAACAAGAAATGTAACATTCATGTTGGGCCCAGAGGTGGTTTGAATTAAGGAAACACATAGGACCACCCAGATCTGATTTGATGTTGGCCCAGATTAATTTTTCACTTGCAACAAGTCCAGACTGCGCTGAATGAAAGGAACGTTCTTCACCTGCCCAGAATTGTCTCATACCTGTTTATGAGACAAAAAGCTCTAGCAAACATATCAGCAATTTTTAAACAAGGAATCATAACTTAGAATTTCCAGACTAGTCCTAAGCATGCAGAATCTGTCCTCAGGCAGTGGTTTAGTGAAAATGTCAGCCAATTGCTCTTCAGATTTAACAAATTGAATGCTAATATCCCCTTTTTGAACATGTTCTCTTATTGAGTGAAATTTCACTTCAATATGCTTGGTCCTAGAGTGCAAAACTGAGTTTTTTTGAAATATTAATGGCACTCATGTTATCACACAATAAGGGAATATTTTCTGCATTCAACTTGTAATCGGCAATCTGAGTTTTTAACCATAAAAGCTGAGAACAACAAGATGAAGCAGCTATATACTCAGCCTCTGCAGTGGATAAGGCCACTGTTGGTTGCTTCTTACTTGACCAAACATTTAATGACTTTTCAAGGAAGCAACATAGGCCTGAAGTGCTCCTTCTATCAACTCTATCACCGGCAAAATCTGCATCACCTAACCAACTACAGAAAAATCATCAATCTTAGGATACCAAAGACCAAAATTGGATGTGCCATGAACATATCTAATGATCCTCTTAACTGCAGAAAGATGTGACTCTTTTGGTTTGGATTGGAACCTAGAACATAATCCAACACTTTGCACAATATCGGGTCTAGAGGAAGTTAAGTACATAAGAGAACCAATCATTCCTCTATACCTAGTCTCATCAACATCTTTCTCAGTTTCTCCCTTATCTA
>NC_029793.2:106625148-106666433 GCF_000816755.2 Arachis ipaensis | reverse complement strand
AATTCACTTGTCATGAGTTTTCCAAATTCAGAACAAAGGGATTCATTGGCTGATCCAAAAATAATGTCATCAACATATATTTGGACAAGAATAAAAGAATCATTAGAATTTTTTATAAATAGAGTTGTGTCAGTGGTGCCTCTTTGAAAACTATTTTTCAAAAGAAAAGAGCTAAGTCTCTCATACCAAGCTCTAGGAGCTTGTCTTAAACCATAGAGAGCTTTAGATAGTTTGAAAATATGATTAGAATGCTCTTTATTTTCAAAACCAGGAGGCTGCTCCACATACACTTCTCTATCTATTACACCATTCAAAAATGCACATTTCATATCCATTTGATATAATTTAAAACCACAAAATGCAGCATAAGCTAAGAGAAGTCTTATGGCTTCCATTCGGGTAACAGGGGCAAAGGATTCATCAAAGTCTATTCCTTCTTCTTGGTCATATCCTTGTGCCACTAGCCTTGCCTTGTTTCTTGCAATGCTACCATCTTCTCCTAACTTGTTCCGAAATATCCACTTGGTGCTGGTCACTTTCTTTCCACTTGGTCTATGAACCAAAGTCCAAACTTGGTTCTTCTCAAACTCTTGGAGCTCATCTTCCATTGCCTTTACCCAAGAAGGGTCACTAAGGGCTTCCTTAATATTTTGAGGCTCCATTTGAGAGAGAAGGGCAATGTTTGTTCCTTCATTCTCTTTTCTTGTTGAAGACCGAGTTCTAACTGCATGAGAGACGTCCCCAATGACAAATTCCTCAGGATAATTCTTCAAGAATCTTCATTCACAAGGCCTGGTGGACTTGGAGGCAGATTCAGATACCAAGAGATTCTGGGTGCTGCTGGCTTCAGGGTTTCCTTCAGATTCATGAGACAAAATGGAATTGTCTCTTGAATTTTCAGCAACAGCATTTTCTGGTTCAGCTTGAACAGAATTTCCATTTTCTTGATTTTGCACAGTTTCAACATCCTTTTGAGCTTGGTTCCCTGCATCACAATCTTCCAAAATACTTTGCACCAAGTTAGTATCGCAAAATGTAATATGTATGGACTCCTCAATAATCCTAGCATCTTGATGATAAACTTTATATGCTTTACTAGTTGTGGAATATCCTACAAACAAACACTCATACACCTTTGGATCAAATTTCCCCAAATTATCCTTGTTATTCAAAATAAAACATTTGCATCCAAAGATGTGCAAGTAGTCTAAGTTTGGTGGGTAACCTTTCCAAAGTTCATAAGGGGTTTCCTTCAAAAATTTTCTTATGATTGTTCTATTCAAAATGTGGTAAGCTGTGTTAACCGCTTCAGCCCAAAGGAATTTTGGAACATTACTCTCACAAAGCATAGCTCTTGTCATCTCTTGTATGCTTCTATTTCTTCTTTCCACAACACCATTTTGTTGTGGTGTTCTTGGACAAGAGAAGTTGTGAGATATTCCAAATTCCTCACAAAAGGATTTAAATAAATTGTTTTCAAATTCAGTTCCATGATCACTTCTTATAGAAGAGATTTTTAAATCCTTTTCATTTTGAATTTTCTTGCAAAAAGTTTCAAAGGCCGAAAAGGCTTCATTTTTGTGTGCAAGAAATAAAACCCAACCAAACCTAGTATAGTCATCCACAATCACTAAACCATAATGTTTACCACCTAGGCTTTGAGTTTTTGTTGGACCAAATAAATCAATGTGTAGCAACTCAAGTGGTCTTTTAGTAGAGATGTCTTCCTTTGATTTAAAAGAACTTTTTGTTTGTTTTCCCATTTGGCAAGCATCACAAGTGATGTCTTTGTCAAACTTTATCAAAGGAAGGCCTCTTACTAATTCTTTCTTTACAAGTTTGTTTATTTGAAACATACTTGTATGGCCCAATCTCTTGTGCCATAACCACTTTTCAGATTCTTTAGAGTGAAAACAAGCTATATTTTGATCCTTTAGTTCGTCAAGAGTAAGTCCATACATATTATTAAAACGCTTGGCAACAAACATCACTTCATTTGTCTTTTCATTAACAACACAGCATTCAAGTCTTTTGAAAGTCACTAAATATCCTAAATCACACAGCTGACTTATACTCAAAAGATTGTGCTTCAAACCACATACCAAAAGTACATCATCAATAAAAGTATATTGTTCATTACCTACTTTTCCAATAGCAATAATTTTACCTTTACCATCATCTTCAAAGGTCACAAAACCTCCATCATATTTGTTTAGTTTGATAAAGTAAGTTGACCTTCCATTCATGTGCTGTAAGCATCCACTATCCATGTACCACATGTCCTTTTTGTTCTTGGATGCTAGGCAAATCTGTATGAGGAGTTTCAAGTAGCCTTAGGTATCCAAATTAATTTGGATCCTTTGAAGTTAATCTATCTTGGTTTCTCAAGTGCATTGAAATCACAAACAACATTGTAAATTTTGTTTCCCACAACTCTCTTTTCAATGAAACATTGTGTATATGAGTGACCAAATTTCTTGCAATTTACACAATGATTTTCTGATGTATATTGCTGAAATTGAGGTGAGTTGCTTTGCTGGAAATGATTAAAAGTTTGAAATTTTCTGGTTTTTGGAAGAGGTGCATTTCTTTTGACAAATTGATTTTTATTAAAATTGTTCCTCTTAGCAAAAACATTTTCACCAGAATTTTTGAAAACTTTTGGGTTCTTCGAAAATGAGGTTTTGTTGTAAAAAAGTGGTTTCTTGAAGGTGACCTCATGTTTTGAAATGTATCCCAAACCTGGCCTATTTGAACTAGGTTCGATTCTTGGTGAAGGCTTAGTGTATAATTCATCAAATTTTTCTTCAAATGTTGGAACATATCCAATACCATATTTGATTGGTGTGGATTTAGTATTTGATGAAGAGGCCCCAAATTTTATAGAGGAATCATTGAAAATTGCATCTTCCTTGGCTATATAGCCTAAACCATATTTTTCAAATAATGGTCTTTGACTCGCAAGTAATCTGTCCAGGTTACTTGAACTTTGAGCAAATTTTGCTAAGTCACCATTCAGTCTTTTAATCATATCATTTAATCTTTCATTTTCAGCAATTAACTCATGAGAAGGATCCACAATATGCTTTCCTTTTAATTTTTCAAGTTCAGATTTTAGAAATCTGTTTTCTTCAATGATGTCTAAAGCACATTCAGTTTCCTTCACTTTTTCTTTTAAAAAATTATTTTCAGCTCTTAACACATCTCTTTCAGATCTGCACTCATTGTACTTGTCAAGCAGTTTTGATGTGTTTAAGGTGAGATCATCAATAATAGCATGTAGATCATCCATAGACAAATCAAAGTAATTTACCTCATCAAAATTTTTATTTCCAGCCATGAAACAGTCTTTGTCTTCGAGATCTTCCTAAGCTGCCATGAGCATTCTCTTCCTTTCCTTATTTCCTTTGTCCTCCTTTTTGAGCTTTAGACAGTTTAGCTTGAAATGTCCAGCCTCTTTGCAATGATGACACGTCACCTTGCTCAAGTCCATCTTGTGATCCTTTGAGCTTAAACCCTTGTATTTGCCCTTGTTCTTCATCATCCTTTTAAATCTCCTAGCAAAAAACAAAAGTTCATTATCTGAAATACCATCACTAGACTCACTCTCTTTTGGTTCTATTTGTGACTTGAGGGCTATTCCCCTTTTTTTTAGTCTGTGTTTGTGTGTATGGTTTCATAGGCAAGGAGTTTTCCTCTCAGCTCATCATAGGTTATGGGACTTAGGTTGTTGCTCTTGATTAGGACAGTGGCAGTGGTTTCCCATTTTTTTGTGAGGCTTCTAAGGAGTTTTCTCACCAAGGTTTGTTCTGCATAGTTTGTACCCATAGCATCAAGGTTGTTGATTATGATTGAGAATCTCTCAAACGCTTCATCAATGCTTTCTCCATCCTTCATGCTAAACATCTCGTACTTTTTTCGCAGCATATCAATCCTCGTTTCTTTGACTTGTTTAGTGCCTTCGTGCGTAACTTGGAGTTTTTCCCAAATTTCTTTGGCTGTCTTGCATCTAGACACCTTTCGGTACTCTTCAAAGCTGATAGCACAGTGAAAAATTTGATTGCTTTAGCATTCAGCTCCATCTTCTTCTTATCGTCTTCATTCTATTCAGCTTCTTCTTTGGGAGTCACCACTCCATCAGCACTTATTTTTGTTGGGATCTTGGGACCGCTCACAACAATCTTCCATATGTTGTAGTCAATGGATTGGATGAAGATCCTTATCCTTTCTTTCCAGTAGGCATAGTTCTTCCCGTTGAAGAAAGGTGGCCGGTTGTTTGACTGGCCTTCAGTGAGGGTGTAGGCAACTGTGGTTGTGCCCAAGTTGTTTGCCATTGGATCTTTGCTCCAAGCAATTAAGCTTGATTCTTGAGACCTTAGCTCCTAATACCAATTGAAGGTTGTGGTAGGCTTAGAGAAGTGGGGTTGAATCTATGCCTTCCTTTTTATTTCCTAAACTGACCCTTTAAAACAATCTTTGAATTCTGATTCTGTTTAAATTCAGCAGCAGAAATTTACGAGAAATTTTATTTTTGTTTCATGAATATCAGAAAACAGAACAGTGCAGAGAAGAGAAAAGCTAACACCAACATATATTCTGGTTCGGTTGCCTTGTGCTATGTATCCTACATCCAGTCTCCTCCACAACAATGGAGGAATTTCCACTATAGTTAAATGTATTACATACACCAATTCCACAGGATTGACACAATCCTTTCACACTCAAGTTCTAACCTAACTTGACATTGGCTATGTTAATACCTAACTATTCACTCTTAGTGCTAACCCAACTAAGAAAGGAATACCATACAGGTACAAGATACAAGACACAAACATACCTAAAGAAATCAGAAAATAATTCTAGGTTTTTCTCTCAAGTGTATCACTCAGTCTTTTTCCACTCATGGCTTTTACTTGAGCTCTCTCAATATGCCTTTTCTCACAAGAAATTACAGAAAGATAAATATTGAAAAGTACATTACAATCTGTAAAACATGAAGGAGATTGACTTCATCAACAGCCTATTTGCTATGTGATAAACCAGATTTGCATGTCTCTGATTCAGTTCTTCATTTTGGCGGAATGCTTCTTTGAAAGAAAGCACTGTCCAAGTAGAGGAACTTCTTCAGGGAACTCTTCATAGAACAAAACCTCAATCACTGGGTTATCTCTCCTTGGCTTCTGAATGAATAGCAAACCTCTTTTATCTCCTTGCATGTTGCTGGGTTCCTCTTCCTATGTCAACTTCTTGAGCCTTGAGCTTCACCAACCCCCAAGCTCACTTTTTCCCATTAATCTTCACAATGAAAACTTTGCTTCTGACTTTCCTATCTTGACCGAAAGCTACATTATCAGCAGAAAAGAATTTCTTCAATAGTAAATCCAGATCTTGAGCATTGAAACACAACTTAGTTCCCAAGACTTATTTTCAACCGTTGATGCACAGCAGTGAGGAACAGAAATCCTCTTTTCCATATAGCTCAAAACGGAGTGGCAGAGAGTTGAAGATGAAGAGAAGAAAGTGTGTTGCATGTATAAGGAAATGGGTTACCTTTAACCTTATGATCTTTTCTTGATATGGTTTGAAATGGTTGTTTAGACCCTACCCTTCTTTGCTTAACCTTCTCTTTCCTTCTTCTTTCATGACTAGCTTAGGAACTAAGCTCTCTTTCTTACTTTTTCTGAGTTCTGTGATTTGATTGAGACAGAGAAGGGAGGAACGTTACTTTGGTGAAAGCAAGTGAGAGGGAATTTGCTTGCTGAATATCAAATCGGGCTTGGGTTGGATCACTTCACTTGGCCCGTTTTGATTTTTCCAGCCTTGTTTCCTTATGGGCTTCGTTGCTTTTGGACTCCACTTGACTAACCAGCCCATTAGCCTTGATGTTTTATTTTTATTCTATTTTGGGCTACTAGACAAAGTCTTGGCCTGCAATGTTTAATAAATAATTAGCAACATATCATTATTAACACTCAACACTAATTATTTATTTTACCAAAAATAATGTTTGTCATCACTAATTAATTTAGTTAATTTCTTAACTCAACACATTTATTTAAGCTTACTTGAAGGCCTTGTGCGCCTAATTTGGGACCCCGGAGGCTATTAGAAATACAAGCATTGGTGGGGATTCAAGGAAGAGTTCAAGCATAAGCCACCATAGAAAAGCCCCCGCCAAATGTCAAACTAAAGGACTTAAACTAAAAGTGCTAGGTGGGAGACACCCCACCATGGTAACCTCTTTCCATTCTCTTGTATATATACTTAATAAGTGATTTGAGTTGCCATTATAGGTAGTTTTTTTCGTTTCTATACTCTTATACATTTTGTTTTGATTGATAGGTTGTTGTAGTGAGTTTTGATTAGTTTAGATTGTTGTTAAAGTAGGCTGCTTGAAGTGCAAGTTTTGTTTGTTTTGTCTTTGAAAATTTTTTTAAAAAAAAAAACTTAAAGATTTTTGTTAAATTTGAATTTTGGTTGCTTTAGAATGTTTATAGGTTAGGAGAGTGTTAAATTCTGTTTTTATGATTTTAAAAAAAAAATAAAAAAATTTTCAATCCACGCTTAAGCACGCATGGCGCTTACGCGTGGATTGCACTTCTGCAACTCCTAGTACAAGAACCCGAGAATTGTACGAACATCGCGTGAGCACTGTGCGAAAAGCACAATCCACACGTAAGCACACATGACGCTTACGCATGGATTGTCCCTGCCACATCCATGCGTAAGCACGCATGACGCTTATGCGTGGATTCGCACCCTGTTTTTCTCCTTTCTCCTTTCTCCTTCTTTCTTCTTTCTTTCTACCTTTCTTCTTCTTCCTCTCTTTGAAAAAAAAATAAAAATAAATAAAAAAATAGTAAAAATAAATAAATAAAATACTAATGTAAAAAAAATATTTCCTTCTCTTCCATCTTCTTTTATTGCATTTGCTTATTTTCATTCATTGCATTTTAATTTTGTTTTTATAGCTTGTTCTCATTTTATTTTCTAAGTTTCTCATTTTAATAATGGTGTTGAATTCTCTTCCTCAATTATTGAGAATTTCTTGCATTGTTTTGGTACTTCGTGACTTGTTTAGCATTAATGGTCCTAATTGTTCCACACACAAGATTAGTGCTTTAGTCCTTCCTAATTCATTATTCTTTGTTTTTGTACTTCATTATCATTGAGTTAGGATGGGACCAAATGCTTTCATGCTTACCACTAATCTTGTTTATGTCAATTTCTATTTGAACTTGATGCTTTTGAGTGCTTTTCATGCCTTGACTTTACTCTTGCATCAAGTGTTAGTTAATATGCCTTAGCTTATATTGTTTTCTCACTCACATGTTGTAGCTACCATGTAGTAGAGAACCATACTTTTATTTGGCATTAGCCCCCGCCTATGTTCTACTTTCTTTGCTATCCTTGTTGTAGGCTTAATTCTCTTTCTTTTTCTTTCCATTTAGGTTGGCCACCAAGAGGGAAAGGATAAGCTTCAAATGGGGCAACAAACAAGTTCATCTGCACAACCTTTTGAAGGAGCTCATCAATTGTAGCAACCCATCCACATTGCTATTCTTTGCATGCACCGAGCACGGTGCAAATTTCTAAGTGTGGGGAGGTCGTTCGACCGATCTCCATGGGTAACAATTTTCTTTTTCAACACCAATTTTTCAATTTTTGTCTTTGTTAAATTAGTAGTTGCATTGCATGATAGGTTGCATGATAGTTAAAATTTGTACATATTTTACCACTTCTTTTTGTGTTAGGACTACTTGGTTAGGATGATGATTTCTTTTCCAAGAAAAATTATTTTAGGGCACCCTACCAATTTGAAAGAAAAAGAAATTTTGTTGAACTTGCTTGAAGAATTTATTTTTGAACATGGTTTTTGAGCTAAGAACACAAGCATGTGAGTTTTGAGCCCAATTGTGTGGTTACATCATATAACCACTTATTTTCATTCTTGTGTGCGTCATTCTCTTTCTATGATTGTAATATTTGATTTGTTTGATTCTATATGTCCATTATTCCATGTATACATGCATTTATATGATTGAGGCCATCATTTCATTTAGCTCACTTATCCAAATAGCCTACCTTTCATTAACCATTGTTAGCCAATTTTGAGCCTATTAATCCCTTTTATTCTTAATTTTAGCACATCACTACCCCTAAGTAAAAAATAATAAATATTCCTTAATTTGGATCTTTGATTAACTTAGGCTAGTGAGGGTGTGTATCATTTGGGTATGGGAAACTTAGGACATTGATTGAGGTAAAAGTGCATTTTGTATTTTTGTTGAAAATCATGGGATTGGGTATATGCTTATGCATTAAATATGTAAAACCATATGCATTGATACGTTTGTATATACTTTCAAAAAAAATAAAAATATGAAAAAAAAATATAGAAAAAAATAAAAGAAACAAAAATAAAAAAATAAAAAAGTGCAATAAAAAGGGGACAAAAATGCCCCAAAGTAAAGTAATAATAACAACGCATATGGAATGTGAATTAAAGAGAATGCATGAGTATGTGAAAAAGTGAGAATCATGGGTAGCTAGGTATTGTATTAGAATTATATAGGTTGTTATATGTGTTTGGTGAGATATTAGGTTAATCAAAGATTCAAATTTCAAGCTCACTTGACCATATACATCCCTACCTTTACCCTAGCCCCATTAAAACCTATTAATAAGTCCTCATGATGAATGTATGCATGCATTGAATAATTGTTGATTGTTAGAAGAAAAACAAATCATGGAAAGCATGATTAGAAGAGAATTGAGTGAATCAACCCTATACACTTGAGCGACTAGAGCGGATACACTTTCGGTGAGGGTTCGATGCTCAATTCCTTGTTCCCGACTTTCATGAGCTTTCTTCTTGCAAGTCTATTTGAACTTCATGTTGATATTTGAATTGGTAGGATTCATGAATCATTATATGATCTTAGCCCTACTTGCTCATACATGATCTTGGAGATTGATTTGCTTTTGACCAAGTAGGTAGAATCATCTTACATTTAGTTGCATTCATATAGATAGGTGCATATAGTTTCTTTGCATTGAATAAATGTTCATACCCCTTTACTTGTCCTTCTTTATTCTTAGCATGAGGACATGCTTGGTTTAAGTGTGGGGAAGTTTGATAAACCCCAATTTTGTGGTTATCTTGTGCTTAATTTAGGGAATTTTATCACCTTTTCCCACATTTATTCAATAAAATAGCACGGTTTTGTAATTCTTCCTTAATTTGGGCTTCAGTGTGAAAACATGCTTTTTAGGCCTTAAAATAGCTAAATTTAACTCACATTAATTCCATTCGATGCCTTGATATGTTTGTTAAGTGATTTCAGGTTTAGAAGGCAAATATTGATTTGAAGGAATGAAGAAAAAGCATGTAAAAATGGAGAACTCAATAAGAAATGAAGGAATCGCAAAGCTGTCAAGCCTAACCTCTTTCTACTCAATCGATTATACCTTGAGCTACAAAGATCCAAATGAGGCGGTTCTAGTTGCGTTGGAAAGCTAACATTCAGGACTTCAAAATGATATAAAATTTGCCATAGTTACCTGGCGTTTAGGGATGCGTACGCGTGCATCACGCGCACGCATCGCAGGATCAGCGTGGGTCCATTTTAGCAACTCGTGGCCAGCGATTTCTAGCTCATTTTGGGCCCAATCCAACTCATTTCTGATGCTATTGAACCCAAGGATTGAAGGGGGGAAGGGGCAAGTAGTCATAGTAGAGTTTTCATCATGGTTTAGGTTAGAATTCTAGAGAGAGAAGCTCTCTATTCTCTCTAGAATTTAGGCTAGTTTAGGTTAATTCTTCTTAGATCCAAGTTTTAAGTCTTGTTTTGATTTGGTTTTCCTCTTTAATTCCTTATTATTACATATTTGTTCATCTAGTTCTTCTAGTTCTTGTTGTTAATTTCCCTTTCATGTCATTTTTATGCTCATGCACTCTTGTTGGATTTAATTTTCTTTTAATGCAATTTTATATATCTATGTCTCTCCTATGTTTATCTTCATTGCTATTATTGATTTCTTGTTCATGTTAGTTATGGATTTTGTTAATTCTTGAATTTTGTGATGTTTATTTTTATTGCACTCTAGGTGTTTGATGAAATGTTTCCTTTGATTATGGAGTAGTTTTCTTTACTCTTGGCCTAGGCTAAGGAAATTGAGTGACCTTGAGTCATTGGGTCTCATTGAATTGGTGATTTGAGAACCCTTAGTGGTCAATTTGATAACCATTGACTCTAGCCTACTACTAAGTTAATTAGTAGCTAGGTTAGAACCTATGGGTTGATGTTGGCCAAGCCATTTGATATGCTTCAAGCATAGAAGTAGACTTAATGAGCTCGGTTCCTCATAATTGTCAATATATGGTTTGTAGACAAGGATGGTGATCTCAATTACCTATGTCTAGCCAAGAGTTGTTTTTCTTCCTTTTATTAGTTCTTATTATTTACTTTCTTGCTATTTACTTTTCTTGTTAACTACAAATCAAACCCATTGCATCTTCATAGCCAATAATTGATCACTTCATTGCAATTCCTTGTGAGACGACCCGAGATTTAAATACTTCGGTTAATTTTTATTGGGGTTTGTACTTGTGACAACTCTAATTTTTTATGTGAGAATTGTTTGTCAATTTGGAGCTATGCTTACAACGAAGTTCTTATTTCTATAAGAGAAATTCTAAACCGACACGACAATTTTCTCACTATCAGCAGTATTGACACCACAACTATAGGTTGCTTAACACCAAATATTGCTTCTAAGCTGTCATCAAAACTAGTGTCAAAATTATCAGTAATTAAATCTTCATCCTTTTTTCTCTTGTTTTTAACCATTACCTTCTTTCTAGCAAGATTCTTCTTTACATTTTTTTTGCATTTAGGGTGATTAGAAGAATTGCCTGTTTTTGCAGACTTGACCATGGTTGGCAAAGGAGAAAAATCTACACCGTGTCCCTTGTATGGATCTAAAGGAACATACTCAGGTATATTCTCTTTTTGCTCAAAAGTTGTAAAAAGAGAATACTTTGGAATATTTTGACAATTTGGCCAAGGAGAATAATTAGGAACCTGCTGCATGTTAGGATTATAACAAGAATAAATTGGCTTTGAGGGAATAGGCACATTTTTTGGAATATATATACTACCTCCATCTTGTGCATGATTCATGTTCTATAACTGAGACTCGTAGTACCTGGGCTTAAAAGGTCTAGGCTTCACCCATTTGTTTTTTCCTCTTGCAAAAGCAGTAGGTTCATTCTGCACATTTCTCAAATTCTGGACCCATTTATTGTTTGAAATTTTGGTGGGAAGAACTCTTGTCTTTTGAGAAAATCTATCAGGTTTTTCATCAATCATGACAACAGTCTTCATCTTTTGGTTGACGGGTTGTATCCCAGTGTTGTTGACACACTTGTTCAATGGAGCCTGACCGCCCAGCTTTTGTTTTTCCTCGGCTATCTTCCGCTTTAGCTCGTTAGTTTCATTTTCTTTTTCAGCAATCTTCTTTCTCAACTCAGCCTTTTCTTTCTCTTCAACTTTGTACTTTTCAAACTCTTTTGCAGCTTCCTTGTCAAAAACAGCATTGCACATTGGGCACATAGCGATGGTGCTGTAAGATTCTTTAATTCTCAACAAAAAATCTAAATGATCCTCACCAGGACGAGGATAAACTGGCTTCTTGTCTTGCTAAAAAATCCTCAGGTCTTTATTTTCATCTTGAGCACTAATCATTGTGGCGTCAATTTCTACCATGTTGACTGACATATTGAATGGCTCAACATAATTTGAATCAGCAGCAAATGGTTCAGTGTCTATCTTCTTAGTAGTTTTATCCTCAAACTTCAACATTCCTTCTTCAATGGCTTTTTGTATCAAATCCCTAAAACGGATGCAATTATTAGTAGTGTGTGAAAATACCTTATGAAACATACAAAATTTCTTATTCTTTATTTCATCAGCTGAAGGCATCTTTTTCCCTTCTGATAAAATAAGCTGCTTATCTTTTAATAAAACCTCAAATATTTGATCTGCCTTAGAAATATCAAAAGAATAAGTCTTATTTTCAACTTTAGAATAAGAAGAAACTTTTTCTATTCCTTTAACAGGCTTCAAAGATTTGCATACATAAGGAAAACCCCCCACGTAATTTGGCAATATAAATCTCTTTCTCATCTTTATCACTACTATCGGAAAAATAATCAACATATGCAACCCTTTTTTAACCCTTTTTAAAATTTTCTTTTTCTTTCTTAATTTGCTCTATCTGTCTTACTCTCTCAGCTAATTAGAAAAGATCTAAAGTATGTTGATTAATAAGTTTCTTCCTAACTCCAAATTCTAGCCCATTAATAGCCATTTTGACAACTTCAGATTCTGAAATCGGAGTAAAACATTTATTTCTCATGTTTCTAAACCGTGCCAAATAAGTGTCAATGGATTCTCCCTCTGCACATTTGACAAAGAATAAATATGTAAGACTAACTTTTAATTCACCTCGAAAAAATTGATCATGAAATTTTCTTTCTAACTGTGTCCAAGAATGAATAGAATTTGGTCTCAAGTTGGAGAACCATGTAAATGCATTTTTTGTTAAAGAAGAAGGAAAATATCTCATCTTGAGATATTCATTAGAAGCTGCTTCCCCAATTTCAACAGTATATCGAGCAATATGCTCTACTGTAGACTCATTTTCTTCTCCAAAAAATTTTGTAAGGGATTTTGGAATTTTTCAACCTCTTGGAAGCTCTACTTGTTGGACACATTCAGGAAAAGCGGACACAAAATATGGCCTATTTAAACAACCAACATTAAATCCCAAATGGTTTAACACTTGTTCGACATTTCTAGCTAGATTATAATGCCCCCTAAGTTGTTTTGCCGAAGTTTTTCCAACATATCATCAGCATTTTGACCATGTCTAGGCATATGAACATCATAATTAGGAATTGCTCTACCATTCTGATTGACATTATAAAATCTTAAACCCTGGTTGTCATTTTCTTCTAAATTTACCATAGTAGCAATCCTATTAACTTGCCTATTTAATTATTCAATTCTAGTGTTTGTGTTTTCTAAAAGAGGATTTAAAAATGTCACCATTTGATGAGTTAACATGTTTACTAGATCATGGTGGCTTTCATCCATCTGTTGCCTAATATTTGCTAAAGATCCCACGGTTTGACTAGGTTGATTAATAGGCATTGCTTTTGACATGTTAGGAAACACCAGTCTGGAATTTTCTACCCTAGTGACAATGGATGTAGTAGAATTAGATGCACTGTTATTTCCTGTATTAATAGCATGTGAAAAATTTTGTTGTGATATGTGTGAACCTGACACCCCAGAAACAGGTGCATTTGATATGCCATATGGATTTTGATAAAAAAGATTTTGAAAAGTTGAGTAGAGAGGCACAGGCAATCCTTGTGTCACCATGGGGGAGACATACCCCGATGGCAAGCCATATGGTGGCCACCCTACAGTATTTATGTGAGTTGCATTTAACCCTGTATGGGCATGGCCAACGCCATCATGCCTCACTGACAGCAAGGTAGGCTCTGTGTTTGAAATCACAAGAGAATTTTCGGATTCATTTCCTCTAGTCTCATCACTAGAAGTAGAAGAAGATGCTGCAGAAGTATTTGACATGTCAACTGACGCTGATTTCTTTGCCTTTGGACGCACGAACTTACCACTGCGCAACCACATGCAAATTTAAAACTCCTGGTTTTTCTTTTGACAATTACAATCTATTGACAGTGTCCCACTGGGCGTGCCAATTTGTTTTACTCAAATTTTGTTAATGTTTAAAATAAAATATGGGTATCTCAATGTCGCAATTATATCGTCAATAAGAATTAAAAAGGATTGAAAGTAACAAATAAACAAAGAAATGCAAGGTGCCAGAGGCAAAATAAATTGCAGAAATTGAAACAAACAGGAAATTAAAAAGAAGATGAAAGAAGAAACATGAACGTAAAAGAGAAGAAGACGTAAAAGTAGAGGAATTTTATTAATAAAAACTGGGAAAAAGCAAAGTACAAGATGTTCAAAGGGAAGGATGCCTACGAGAGGGTAGATAGTGAGTGGAAGATGTTGACTTTTGATTGAGATAAGGTGCTAGAGGTCATTGCCAAGCCTAGGAACAGCTGGATTTTTGGAGCAAACAGGACATGTCCCAAGGATATTGTAGTCAAGGCATTGGCTATAGAGGTTCGAATATGGCAACAGATCTGTCCAATTATGTCATTTCGAGCACCCACAAAACCACAGTAACAACAGACATTGTTGTCCTAGTCTAGTGTGTCTTAGAGAGAAAACCTCTGAACATTTCAAAAATCATCAGACAAGCTATGGGAGAGCACCAACGGTACCTACCATTCCCCGCTCTGGTTACCCGCTTAGCCGTCAGGGCTGGAGTTACAACTGAGGATGATGATAAGGAACCAGTCCTTCCTAGGAGCAAGGAATATATACTACACGGATTATAGTTTAAACCTCAGGCTGCTACGAGAAGACGCAGGAAGACCCAGCCATCACATATAGCAAGCCCCTCAGAATCATCAGCACCACCATCAGTAGCACCAGCATCCCAGCCTATCTACTAGCTCATGCTATAGCTCTTCAAGAAGATTGATCATACAGAGCCTCGCAATAAGCAATGCTATGAATGTTTGATGAAGTTGTCTAGTTGTAGCAACCCACCCCTAGAAGAGCTGGATACACTGGAGACCACCTCGGACCACAGCGAAAGCAGAGACCATGCAGGACGAGGAGGCGCCCCAGTCATAGCAGCCTAGGAACAGTAGACGTGGCAATCTATAGAGCATTCCCCCTTGTTCATCATTGAATGTCTGGAGGGCTGTGCAAAATTTTAAGTGTGGGAAGGTTACTGACCAATTTCTTTTAGGTGAAAAACTTCTATTCCAAACACTTGCACCTTCATTTCGATTACTATGATGTCTCTTTTTAGTATCTTGATACTTTGAACTCTCCTTTTAGTTTATTTACATTATGTTTAGTCTGTATATATTCTTTTTATCTTTTGTTGTGATTTGATGAATATGGATGACAACAACTAGGTTTCATCCCCTTGATGCATGTGTGGAATTTGGAACAATTAGGGCATAGGAGGAAAAACTTAGAATTTTTAATTTTCATCCAACCGCTCCTTTAAAAAAATTATAAGTTTTAGGCTACTTGGTCAAAATATTAAATTATCAAGAAAAATTTTTTTAGGGCGTCCCATTGATTTGAGTAAATTTTCTTTTTTGAACTTGCTTGAAAAATAATTGTGGAATATAGATTAGAGCTAGAACACAAAACCAAGTGAGATTTGACCTTTAATGTGTGATTGCATTATTTTAACCACTATTTCATTCTTGTGTATGTTATTCTTTCTATAATTGTAATCTTTGACTTGTTTGATTCTTTATGTCCATTATTTCATGTATGTAAGTATTTATATGATTGAGGCCATTATTTTATAACTAACTCACTTACCCAAATGATCATACCATTTTATCTACCGTTGTTAACCAATTTCGAGTCTTATTGATTCCCTTTTTGTTCTTAATTTTAGCACATCACTAACTTTAAACGAAAAAATAATAGATGTCCCAATTCGGATCTTTAATTATCTTAGATGAGTGGGTGTTGCGTGATCTAAGTGTGGAAAAAGAAAAAAGAAGAAAACTTTGGTAGAAGATAAAAATTTATTTGGATTTATTAAAAATCTTAGAAATTGGGTACATATTCATGCATTAAATGTTTGAACCATATGCATTAATCTTTCGTGTATATATATATAAAGAAAAAAGAAAAAAATGAACAATGAGAAAAATAAAAAAGGGGATGAATGTTACCCAAAAAAAAATTGAGAAATAAATGCATATGTAATGTGAATTGAGAAAATGCATGAGTGTGTGAAAAGTGAATAATGGGTGATTAGGTGTTGCATTAGAATTGAATAGGTTGTTGTAGGTTAGGTGGGAGTTAAACTAATCAAAGATTTAAATTCTTAGTCTACTTGACCAAACACATACTCACCTTTATCCTAACCCCATTACAACCCTTGAAAGTCCTCATGATATTTGTATGCATGCATTGAATATTTTGTTGATTTTTAGAAGAAGAACAAGTCTTAGAAAGCAAGATTAGAAGAGAATTGAAAAAACACTTAAGCGATTAAAGAGTATACATATCCGGTGAGGGTTCAATTGCCCAATTCTATGTATCCACCTACCATGAGATCATATCTTGCAAGTTTAAAATTTTTTTAGAACTCAAATTAATTTATGGGATTGACTTGATTGTTATTGTTTTTAGCCCTCTATGTTTATTTGTATTCTTGAAAATTGATTTGTTTTAACCAAGTAGATACAAGTAGATAAAATTAGGTAGAATAGTTTATATATAGTTTGCAGATAATAAGTCTTGAGATCCCTTAATCTTGTCTTTCTTAATGCTTAGCATGAGGACATACTATTATTTAAGTGTGGGGGAATAGATAAATCTATATTTTATGATGATTTTTGGTTGAAAAGAGTAGATTTTATCAACTTATCTTGCACTTATTCCTTGAAATTGTATGTTTTTGTGAATTTTCTCCTAATTGTGCTTAATTATTAAAAATATACTTTTTATGCTTTAAATTGCCAAATTTAATTCACTTTTACCCCATCGATGTCTTGATATATTTGTTTAAGTGATTTAAGGTTTAGAAGGTAAAGATGACTTAGGAAGTTGAAAAAAAAGCATGCAAAAGTGGAGGATTCATGAAGAAATAAAAATTAAAAATTTTTCAAGTCGTGCGTACGCATCATCCTCAATTCGTGCATACGCACCATAAGGGCGTACGCATGACTCCAAGCACATGACTCACTTAAAAGAACAAGTGGCTCACGATTTTAATCCCAATCCAACTCATTTCTAAAGTATTTGAAGCATAGATCAAGGGGATCAACCAAGTAGTTTTAGTTTAGGTTTTTATTATGGTTTAGGTGATTCTAGAGAGAGAAGTTCCAACTTCTTTCTAGAATTTTAGGATTTTTAGGATTTCTTAGTATAATTTCTCTCTAGTTTTAAGTTTTTGATCTTATTTTGGTTTAGTTTTCTTTATATTTTCTTATTCTACCATCTTATTTTTTTTCGTTTTTATTTTTAGTTTTTTTTTTTTTTTTTTGTTTTTAAAAATTTTTCGAATTTTTAATTTTTTTTTATTCAATTTTTTTTTTTTTTTTTTTTTTTCCATTTTTTTTTTTTTTTTTTTTTTTCCATTTTTTTTTTTTTTTTTTTTTTTCCATTTTTTTTTTTTTTTTTTTTTTTCCATTTTTTTTTTTTTTTTTTTTTTTCCATTTTTTTTTTTTTTTTTTTTTTTCCATTTTTTTTTTTTTTTTTTTTTTTCCATTTTTTTTTTTTTTTTTTTTTTTCCATTTTTTTTTTTTTTTTTTTTTTTCCATTTTTTTTTTTTTTTTTTTTTTTCCATTTTTTTTTTTTTTTTTTTTTTTCCATTTTTTTTTTTTTTTTTTTTTTTCCATTTTTTTTTTTTTTTTTTTTTTTCCATTTTTTTTTTTTTTTTTTTTTTTAGTTTTTTTTTTTTTTTTTTTTGCTATTTTTAATTTATGAAAATTTGTCGAATTTTCAATTTTCTTTAATGCAATTTGATATTTTTCATGTTTATTGATGTTTATTTGAGTTATTATTATTGCTTTCTTATCTTGGTTAGTTATAGATTTTATTATTATTGCAATTTATGATGCTTTGCTTTTATACCTCCTAAGTGTCCGATAAAATGTCTTTCTTAGTTTTAGAGTAGAATTTTGCATTCTTGGCTTGGGTTGGTAACTTGGGTGATCTTGAGTTACTAATGTCCAAATTGATTGATAATTTAGGAATTTTAATTAATCTTGTTTCTATTTACGCTAATCTTTTGCTAATTCAATTAGTAAGTTGATTAAGACTTATGGATTAGAGGTTGACTTTTCTCGCCGTTTAGAGGTTGACGAATTGTGTTTATTCTTTATAATTATCATGTTGTGGTTAGTGATAAAGATAGTGATCCTTAACCATTAACCATTGCCAATATCTTTCTTAGCTAAGTTGCTTTGTTGCTCTTAGTTTTTTTTTTTTTGTCATTTAGATATTGCTTTGTTTTTAATTTCTTGCTATTTATACTTTTTTGTTTATTGATATCAAAATTCCGATCCCTCATAGCCAATGATACGCACGTCTGACTACAATTCCGTGGGAGAACGATCCAAGATTTAAAACTTTCGGTATTTAATTTGAATTGTGACAATTTTTTTAATCTTTGATAAGGTTAGTCACCAGTTTAGATCTATACTCATAGCAAATCTTATGTTTTTAATTTGCGAAATTCTAATCAATATCTAACCCTCATCACATTCCTCAAAAAAAAAAAAGAGAAAAGAAAAATAACACCAAAGACTTATAGTTACTTTAACTATACTTTTTTTTTTAAACTATAAAACTAAGGCTTTTTTATTCTCAAGGACAAAAACTACGTTAGCCCAATGGATAGAGGTAGGCATTCACTAATTTGTTGTATTAAAATTAATTACCAACAAATCAATTTGGGTTGGTCGAGTAGTCAGTTCACTCGTTTGCTTAAACAAGTATTTGGGATTTGAATCCTTCTTTGTGCATGCAGCGACTCATTAATCAGCAGCAGACCCTTAAATAAAATTTAGATCTACGACGGATTAATTTTTAGCCTGTCGGACTGAAAAATACCGTATACGAACAGTATAAAGTAGCTTGTCCTTCCTACAGCAATGCTTCAAAACATTCAGAAGATATCTCGTCCTATGACAGTAGAACTCGCCAACAAATAATTCGTAACCAAATTTCAAGGAAAAGAAAATGTACATGTGGGTAGTGGGAATTTGTGTCACACACTCACACATAGGTTGCATTCAAGTAAACTTATATATGCCCAATTTTTCAAACCGTGTAATAGTTAGTCTTTTGAGTGGACACTAACAAAAGAAATTAGTCTTTTGAGACAAAGACTTGTATGCTCTACAACTTTCCTTGCATTTTCTGGGAAAAAAACATTGACTAATTCAAGTCTTCTCTCCAAACAACACTCAATTCATTATTCTCCGAGTTTTCTCTCCCCAGTCCACACATGCATACACTTTGCAGCTTCTATGATATATGTAAGGCAGGTCTACCACACTCTTCATCTTCTTCAATTCTTCCTTGCAACCGAATGACACTGTTATCATAGTAATGATGTGCGTGTTGTGCATGACTTTGAATTGAATTAAGAGAAACCATTATGAGACTATTATTATTATGACTTGGTTTTGCTTACTTTTATATATAAAAGGCATATCGTATAGCTTAATAACCAGTGCTAATTACTTAACTCCGTTTCTTGCAGCAGTTCTTTGGATTTCTCTTTTCCCGCTTTAAAGGTTAATTAAAATCATTTTTCTTGATTTTCAATTCAAAGTCCCATGTGTTATTTGCAGCTTTGGCACAATATTTTAGTTTTTAAAATTACTTTGATTGCTCACTGCAACTGTCATGAACTGTATTCAGGCTTATGTTGATAGCTGTAACCAGGAACTGCCTAAAAAGTCACAAGTATGGAGCATGGTTTTTATTGCATAGAGAATGATGTACATAGTTTGATTAAAGATGCTTGCTGTAGAATTAATGAGATGATGCAGAATTTCCATTTCTTTCTATTTTGAATCAGAGGATTGACTAAGAGGAATTCAACTGCAGGGAAGAGTAGATTCAATTTTGTTTGGCTTGCCTGATCCGAGTTTAGAAATTTCAGTATGGTAGGACTTGAGATCATACCAATAGGCACAATTTTGGCAGTGCTAACCAACCAGGTCTTGAAAACGGCTCATGCAGCGGCCGATGTTCTTATAGGCAAAGAAAGTTTCAAAATCCTCTCAAAACACCTCTTTGATATTGAGCCTGTTCTGAAGGAACTACAGCTTCAAGAGCTCAATGAATCTCAAGCTGCAAGGGCTGCTTTGGAATCACTAGAATCAGATGTCAAAAGGGCTAACAATTTGGTCGAAAAGTACAGGAACCGTGGCAGATTCTATCTTCTGGTTAAGTGCAGATACATAGTTGGGGAGGTTGAGCAAGTCACAAGAGATATTGGCAAGTCTCTGGCTGCACTTTCGCTTGCGAATACTGAAGTCCTAACAAGAATCTCTGATCAGGTTGACAGGCTGCAGAATGAGATGCAGAGAGTGGAGTTTGAGGCTTCGCGGTCGCAGCTTCAGATTGTTGAGAAGTTAGATTATGCACTTAGAGAACAGAAACTCGATCAGGCTTTCGCAAATGACATGCTTGAGGAAATAGCAAGAGCCGTTGGCGTGCCAGTGGAGCCTTCAGAGATAAGCAAAGAATTAGCCAGCATTAGGAAGGAGAAAGAAGAAGCTGCAAGCCGGAAAGAGCGAGCCGAGTACATTTTCTTGGAGCAGATCATTGAGTTACTCTCTAGAGCTGATGCAGCAAGGGACTATGAAGGAGTGAAGAAACAATACTTTGAAAGAGTTCAAGTCATAGAAAGATATGATTCAAGGGAAACTTATATCTTACCACTCAATCCTTTCCTCTGCTCGATAACCGGCGTGGTTATGGTTGATCCTGTTAGCCTTTGTACTGGTACTACATGTGAGAGATCTGCCATTGAAGATTGGTTTCACAATGGGAACCGAACGGATCCAGAAACAAACGAGGTTCTTGAAGAAACTACCCTGAGGTCTAACATTCCACTAAGACAATCCATAGAAGAATGGAGAGAACTTAATTATTGTCTTGTTATAAGGTCTATCAAGGAAAATCTGATCACAAATTATGAAGTGCACGAGTCTTTGAGCCTAATTCAGGCCCTTATGAGAGAAAATTCTATTAACAAGGATTGGATTTCTATTGGAGGGGTAACGGATGTTGTTATCTCTATCCTTGGAAACTCTAATTATAAAGAAGCCAAGTTGAGGATTCTGATTACTCTGAAGGATGTTGTAGAGGGACATGCAAGAAACAAGGTAAATCAATATGGATAAGTTGAATGCTACTTTCATGTTTCATTTCTGTTCATTCTTCATTCCTTGTATTCCTTATCTTATGCAAAATCATCAAGACTAATTTAAAGGAAATTTTATAGGAGAAAGTGGCTGAATCTCAAGGATGGGATCAGATTATTTGTTGCTTAGGGGGTGATTCTAGCACTTCAAAGGCAGCAATCGATCTGCTGTACGAGTTGCTTCAAGGGCGGTCCGGCTGGAACAAAAGCTTTTGCAAAAAACTCTCTGAGAATCAGAATGCAATTCCTTTCCTTGTTACCTTTCTAAAGGGATCAGACAACGATCCAGCCGAGGCAGCAGAAAAGATTTTGATGGAAGTTTTCAAAATAAATGAGGAAAGTATTACAACTGCTGCTAGATTTGGCTGGTATAAACCCCTCGTTGATCGCATGATTCAAGGTAACATGAATGTAATTATGCACACACATACATGATGCATGTAATTTACAATGATTGTAGTTTGTATAAACCGTCAAATATACTTGTGATTGTTTGTCTTAACAGAACCAGATTCGAGACTAGGAATGGCGAAAGGCATAGTAAGCTTGGAGTTAAACCTGTTAGAGTTGAAAGAACTTGGTGAGGAAGGTGTTATACCTCCTCTTCTAGAAATGCTATCTGGAAGCATTGAATCAAAGGACTTGTCACTATCAGCACTGGTTAAACTAGCAGGATGTCCTCCAAACAAGAGAATAATCGCAGAATCTGGAGGTGTTCCTTTGATTCTAGATCTAACATTCTCAACGCGGATGAGGACATTCATTACTATCAAATGCTGCGAAATCCTGGAGAAGCTTTCCTTTGATGAAGATGGAATAGACTTGTTTGTTGACAGAGAAGGGAATCAACTTGAGTTAGATTCCATCATCACCAATTTGCTAGCATTGCAGCAGAGTTTCAACACTGGATACAATTTTCGCAAGCCTGCGCTGCGCGCTCTTTTAGGCATTTGCAAGTTTGAGACTGATTTAATTAAGAAGGCAATTCTTGCAGCCAATAGTGTGTCTCTAATTCTTCCACTTCTTGATGACTCTGATTCAGAAATCCGAGAAACTGCAATAAACTTGCTCTTTCTATTCTCCCAGCACGAGCCGGATGGAGTAGTTGAGTATCTCTTCAGGCCTAGAAGGCTAGAAGCCTTGATTGGTTTTCTTGAGAATGATGAGAATGACAATGTGAGGATGGCTGCGGCCGGATTACTCGCAAACCTTCCTAAATCAGAAAGAGAACTCACTATGAAGTTGATTGAATTAGGTGGACTTGATGCTATAATAAGCATATTGAGAACTGGTACAATGGAAGCCAAGGAAAATGCTCTGAGTGCACTCTTTAGATTCACTGATCCTACAAATATTGAGTCGCAGCGCGATCTTGTTAAACGAGGGATATATCCTCTACTTGTCAACTTTCTCAACACTGGTTCCGTCACAGCAAAGGCAAGAGCAGCAGCATTCATTGCTGATCTATCAATGAGCACTCCAAAGCTCACAATTGTTTCTAAATCGCCCGGCTGCTGGTTTTTCAAGTCATCACGAGTTCCCTTATGCTTGGCGCATGGAAGCATATGCAGTGTTGCCACCACATTCTGCCTTATTGAAGCAAATGCCTTACCTGGATTGATCAAATTACTGCATGGAGAGGTTCATGCTACTGCTTATGAAGCAATTCAAACACTTTCCACATTGGTTTTGGAGGATTTTCCTCAGAGAGGAGCCATAGTCCTGCATAAGAACAATGCAATAACACCCTTGTTGGAGATTCTGAATTGGGGTTCTGATTATCTCAAAGCTGAAGCTCTAGGATTATTAGAAAAGGTCTTTGTGTCAAAGGAAATGGTGGAGTATTATGGAACAACAGCCAGGTTGAGGCTAATTGGAATCACTGGCATGAATATCTATGGAGATGGCCACCTTAGAAGGAAGGCTGCTAAGGTACTATCTTTGCTCGAGCGATATTCGAGATCATCGTCCTCTGCAATCTCCGGTGTTCCGGAGTGAAATTCATTTGCCACTTGGTGTTTTGGAGGGAAAATGTTGGAACAGATAAAGGACTTCAGTTTACACTTCAAACTTTTCCTTTCCCCTCTGTTTGGATTTATCTGAGTTCATGTTACCTCATTTTCTTTCTTGTAATCTTGGCAATGGCGAAGTAATAAGTGTACAGTTTGTCTGTTTATAAATTTTCAAGTCCATTGTGTGTAATGTGTACTACAACTTAGAAATCAAGGAACTTTTATTTAAAAGTAAATTCCTCAACTTGAAAATTGTAATTAGTTTCCAAATTAAATCTGCTAGAAGTGTAGATGATCAAATGTGATATTTGTACTTTCCTCACATATGGTTGAAATTTTCAATTATCTTGAAAAAATAATGTTGAATGGGACAATACTAATATCATTGCCATACAATCATACATATCAGTAAAAAGTAATTAGCAATGGACCACGCCTTAGCAACTTAGCCAGCCTTACATTTATATAAAAGCTTAGGTAGCAAAAGAAATCAAAGGCTTTCATTAATATTACCGTTTTCTTTTTTTCCCATTATTCTTTGAAGTTTGAGTAATGAACAGGTGGGAACACATTTACACTTCGCGATAGAGTTTAGACCAATCAAGGCAATGAGCTGGCACATGTTCCATTATTTCTGATGGATTACCCAAAAGGCCAATCAGTGCCTGTGCCTGTGCCTGTTTAGTACAAATTAAATACAGGTGAACAACTTTATTTAGGTTGCTCCATCACTTATCTACTTAAATAAATGTCAAAAGGTTGAATTTTATTTTGTGTATATAATAATTTATTGGCAAATGTAAAACTCTTAAATAGAACTTAAATTCACGATAGATTAATTCTTAACTTGTCAAATTAAAAGAAACTATAAAAAATAAAAAAGAAAATACATGTAAAAATCAAAGAATATATATACCAACAAAAATCGTTATCAAAAATATATATACCAACAAAATAATTATGTAAGCCTTCTTCCTCTTTCTAGCAATACATAAAAATAAAACAAAAAATGTTTGGCCAGAAAGGATTCTTAGACACATTTCTTTCACAAAAAGCAATTGTTTTTGTCCTAATGACGTCCAATTCCTGTTATAAGAAACTCGATTAATCTAACCACTCAATTTACCAGAAGTTCTATGAGGAAAAAAAAGGGTAGAGTTTTTTATTAAATTTTTTTTTTCAATATTTAAATTCTAAATTTCGAATCAAAAGAGAAATATGTACAACCTTATCCGATTGTACGTTCATCAAAAAGCAACATTATTTTTGAAAATATAGTTTTTAGCAGAGTCAAATTAAAGGTGTTAATACAGTGAATCTTGTAATTGCTACAAGAACAAGAGACTAAAATGTATAGCAGCGTACAAAGTTAGATGATACAGCAATGAAGTCCCAATAATTCATGCAATAAAAAAAACATTACCCCTGATTTTAATTTCATTTTTTTTAGGTTCTACAAAGTGCCACATAAATATTAGTAAAATTATATATCATAAAAATTAATTTGATACTCAATATGAGATTGATGTATGGCCCAAAAATTCAATACAGTCAGTAAGACAGCTAGCCTGCATGTTGTATATATATATACGCAAGCTATGCATCAAATCAAGGGAAGGCCCTTTGTTCTAATTGATAGGATCAATAATGGAGGTGTATCTATACATAACATGCAATGAAAGTTGTAGTGTTTTTATATTGTTGAACATTTAATGAACTTCATAGGCTTGGTCAAAGAAAAAATTCAACTTCCCCTTTTGGTTCCTTATAATACCGCAGGTAAGGAGGCTGAAATTTTCATAAACTAAAGCTTCGTTTCAAATTATTATTAATATCACGACTTGAATTAACAATGTTATAATATGTATTTAAATATATGATATTAGACATATAAAGTATGTAGACCTGTTACACATA
This sequence comes from Arachis ipaensis, assembly GCF_000816755.2. Taxonomy (NCBI): domain Eukaryota; kingdom Viridiplantae; phylum Streptophyta; class Magnoliopsida; order Fabales; family Fabaceae; genus Arachis; species Arachis ipaensis. The sequence goes on along the minus strand of NC_029793.2, from coordinate 106,641,402 downwards.
CAAATTTTTTTTGTTTATAAATTTATACAAATTGATCTAAGTCCAATAAAAACAACTCTCACATTAACGTACATATAAACACGCGTTCATTCAACCATTTTGAATAGCGCGCTATTATGAAAAACGCTTCTTCTTTTTTTATCAAAACATCAATTCTAAAGATTCAAACGATACTCAAAATCTCTGAGAAAACTATCAAAATTGTCACGAAAATTTAAGGAAATCAACAAGAGATAGAATTTCAAAACCTCTATCAAGAAACACAGAAACAAAAGACGAAAGATTATTCAAGGTATTGTTTCACTAATCATCGAGTTTTTTCACTTTTCTCTTTCTCATTTCGATCACAAAACACTAGATAGTCATATTTCTGTTTATTTAGTAGATTCATTATGTGTTCTTACTTTAAAATACATATATATTACTATTCTCATCATACTGTTCAATCAGTGATAACTATTTTACGTACTATTTTGCGTATAGTTTAATGTATATTTTCATGTGTTTGAGGGATTTGAATGTATTTTTGTGCATATTTGCATATTTCGAACTGAGTTTGTCTGTAAGAACTGAGTTTGTATAAATTGAAGCTTTCGCTGCATTTCAAGTGAATTCATGTATAACTAGTGCTGTTGTCCTATCCTTGCTGTAACTAGAAACAAAATACTGTTTTTGTGCTTTTGGCGTCATTTTATGGATGTTTGATTGAGTTGAATATCATTTTGAACTCATATTATCTCATGTAACTAAAAAAATAATAGAGCTGTATATGGCTAGTATTTCGGTGTATTTCAAATGAATTCGCGTGTAATAGGTGCTGTTGTCCTATCCTTGTTGTAACTAAAAATAGAATATTGTTCTTGTGCTTCTGGTATCATTTTATGCATGTTTGACTTAGTTGAATATCAATTTGAACTCATATTATCTCATGTAATCAAAAAAAAATAATAGAGGTGTATATGACTGGTATTTCGATGTATATCAAGTGAATTCGAGTGTGTAAGAATCAGAATTTTTACGTGAAACCGCTTAAGTAGAATAGAATAATTTAATTGCCCAGAATAGGTTCGAAAATATAAAGTGTTTCCTTAAAGTATAAATGTGAGATTTGGATTCAGTAGATTTTTTGGAGTGGAAAAAAATGTTCTTTTTTGAAAAATTTCACGTAAAAACGTGTACCGGTAGATTAGCCGGCAGTACCGGCTTAAGTTTGACCAATACTGCGTGAGAGAGAATAAAACAGTAGAAAACCTTAGAAAAGTATTTGAAATAGCAAACTGGGCAATTATCCTAAAGGTTTGGCCCAAAATTGGGCCAAATGAACTAAAAACGCTACGCAGTTAGACCTGGCCTAAGTTCGGCCCAAACCTAACATATAAAAGCACTCTAAATGAGGCCATTCAGCCTCATAACACCACACAACACATATAGTTGTAGCTGAGTTGAGAGAGAGGAGAAGAGAAGAGTTACAATTCATCTCCCTCTTTTTTCGCTTGTATTTTGAGCTACGATACTCCAATTCGCGTGCTGTCAGTTGCTATGCAAAGCTTTCACCGAGCCTGTCAGTTCTAGCTAAGCTTGTAGGTAACATTTTGAATTTCTCACTCCTTTCCTCTGCCGTAAAAAATTTAAAATTGAAGGCTTGAGTTTTGAGTAGGATTTTGTGTTTTGGTTGTTTATGTACTAGCTTTTAGTGAGGAATTGTTGGGTTTCATCCCAATTTCTGTGGATAAGGTAAAATCTCTCTTATACCCTTGTAGTTTGATATATTGTGGTTTTTAGGTTTTGATTTTTGGTGATATATGTGTTACTTTGAGCTTTGGTGCTTTTGGAGTTGTCTTGGCTTTTTGGTGGTTTTGTACGTGGAGGATAATCAGCCAAGATATGGTTTCAATTTTCTCTATTTAATATGTAATATTTCTGGATACTTAGGCTAGTAGACCTTAGGATAGGATTGGATTGGTTGTTGAAAGTTGTGGATTTATGATGTATGTTGACTTTGATGAATGTGATGATTTTGATGATATTATGATGTTATTGTTAAAAAATGACATCGAGGATTGATATTGGTGTTGAATGATATAACTTAAAAGGATTGGAGATGTCATAGGATGGATGAGATTTATGAATGGTTGATTTGTGAAAATTGGTTAATCTTCGTATTTTTATTTGGAAGTTGTGAATTGTGTTGGATTTGTGGTGGGAAGAGTTGGAAGAGAATGAGTGGAATAGGTGTTAAAATTAATGGGCATGATATGGAATAGGGTCAGCAGAGTATCGAGTCACCTGGAGCACGTGGTGGCTAGTCATTTCTTTCACCTAGGGAAACTCGTATCTCAGATAGTGGAAGTGCAACATTCACATTTCATTCAATAAGCATATATGCAATCATACTCAGCCATAATTCAATAATAGCTCAGCCATAATTCGGCAATAACTCAGCCATTCGGCTCATAATACAATCCATAACTAGCCAATTCAATAACAATTACAGCCCTTCGGCTCATGGCATATAAAGCACTTCCACCATCATCCTCCATATCTCATACAATTATCTTTGATCATCATTCATCATTAATTCTCCCCTTACTTCATCCACAAGTTACCACATCTCCTAGCTTCTTCCCATCGCTAGGCATATCATAAGGATTTAGGACATAAGGGGTGAGAACAGAGGCATAGAAATCTGAAATTTGGCTTTGAAAACTCAAAAATCAGTTTTTGATGAAAATAGTGTCACGCGTGTGCGTCGCCCATGTGCACGCGTGGGAGGCTAACAAAAGTACATCGACGCGTGAGCGTCTCCCATGCGCACGCATGGGAAGCAAAAAGATCCAGTGACGCGTGCGCGTCAGCCACGCGTACGCGTGGGTACGTTTTATGCTCCTCGCACAAAACCAGCACAATACCAGCGCAACTCTCTGGATTTTATACTGGGCACTTGCATCCACACATCGACGCGTACGTGTCGGCCAGGAGCACGCGTGATGTAGCAAAAATATGAGATTGACACGTGCGCGTGGGAGCACGACTTGCCAAAAATTCTACTAAGTTAAAAAGTTGCAGAATTCCAATTTCAAACCCCAAACTTCCGACAGGCATAACTTTTTCGTTTCAAATCATTTTCCATCCATTTTTCGAATGGCATACACATCTTGAATCCAATTTTATTTTTAAACAAGCCAATTTCAACCCTTTTCAAAACCAACCAAAACATACCAAAAATCAACATTAAGCCTCATCAACTCATATGGTAACATTTTTTTATCAAATTCACAAACCACCATCCCACCATTTTAACCAATCTCAATCAAATAACTCAATTTCAAACACAATATCATGTCATATATCCTTCCTCATTCCAATTTCCAACAATACCATTTCCAATCAACTATCAATACATATAATCAATATCATCATCACCATCAACATGGTTTCACCCACAATTCAACCTCAACAAATCATTAAGCATATATCAAAACATGCATATCTCTCATGCATCATACCATCAAAACATCAATATTCATTAATCACATACATGACCACACAATTCATCTCAACCATTCAACAGCATCAATAATTTAAATCCTATCTTAGGGCCTCTAGCCTAAATTTTCACACCACATTACATTTTAGATACAGGAAACCGAGACCACACCTTAGCCACTTTCCCGATCAACTTGGAACACCTCCAAATCACTTTTTCACAAGCTCTCAAAGCTTCAATACCTCCAAGAACATATTTTTTTAGCACACCAAAGCCCTTTTCCAAGCTTTCTAAAACCTTAATCAAGCACCAACACACATATATACACTTCCTAAACTACAATATCACATTCATACATACCCACTCAATACCCAAACATCATAAACCAATAAATTCTACTAGAGTTGAGAATCTTACCACACCCAAGAATCAAAGAGACAATATTAAGTCTCTCTTTCAAGCTAGTTGTATCATATAACTTCAAAAGCTCACAAATCTCAATATTTTTCACAAAAAATTTCGAAGTTGAGACTGGAATTTCAGAGAGGGAATCATGGCTTACCACAGGAACAAAGTTATGGGTTGTGTAGAGCTCGACGCGGTGAACGCATGGTTACAAACGGTGCGGCAATCGAAGCTCCGGATCAAAAGTTATGGTGGTTTGAAGATTAAGTGAGAGTTAGAACTTTGGAAGTGTTCTTCCCCCATTTCTCCCAATTTCAGCGTGTTGTAGGGTTTAAGAGAGGAGAGAGAGTGTTGTTTAAGGGTTTTAGGTTGAGCTTGGTTGGGCCAAGGGCCCAATATGGGTCCGATTGGGCCGGTTTGACCTGTTCGGTCCAATCTTAGGCCAAATTCTTTTAAATTAGTGTCAAAATTCTCCTTTTAATTTCCTCTATCATATTAGGCCATAAAAATCACATTTCTAATTTTCTAGGATAAATTCTAATTTATGGGTTAATTAGTCATTAATTAACCGGGTTTTACATTCTACCCACCAAAATGGGAATTTTGCCCACAAAATTCGAATTCAGTTACCTGAGAATAGGTGCGGGTATTCAGTTCGCATCTCCGACTCAAGTTCCCAAGTGTGCTCCTCAAGACCGGCTCGACTGCATGCCACTTTCACTAACGAAACCTCTTTTCCACGCAACCGTTTGATACTCGTATCATCAATTCTGACAGGAGTCACTAGAAGCGTCAAATCTTCTTTTTATTGAACCGATTCAGGTTCTAACACATGGCTAGCATCAGGAGTATACTTCCGAAGCTGCGACACATGAAATATGTCGTGCAGGTTCGAAAGATGAGGTGGCAGAGCCATCCGATCGGTGTAACTCTTCTGACAACTCTGCGTAGTGAGCATCCTGTCTCGGATTTTCTTGACTTGTTCAGTGGTCTCAGCTATCATCTCTGACCCCAACAAGCTTTTCTCCCCAGCTTCATACCAGCATAGCAGAGATTGATATTTTCTCCCATACAGAGCCTCATACGGAGCCATTCCAATGCTCACATGGTAGCTATTATTGTATGCAAACTCTACTAGCGCATATACCTATCCGAGCTTGCCGGTTGGTCCAAAACACAAGCCCTCAACATATCCTCTAGTGTTTGGATCGTCCTCTCAAATTGACCATCTGTTTGAGGATGCTAAGCTGTACTCAAGCTTAATTGGGTTTCGAAAGCTTTCTGAAATGCACCCCAGAACCTTGAAGTGAAACGGGGATCTCAGTTAGAGATTATAGTAGTAGGCACACCGTGAAGTCTCACAATCTCCTTTATGTACAAGCGTATTAACTCCTCAAGAGTATAGTAAATCCAAATGGGTAGAAAGTGAGCTGAGTTCGTCAGTCGGTCCACAATCACCCAGACAGCATCAAAACCGGCCCTAGTCCTTGGCAATCCCGACACAAAGTCCATCGCAATGCTTTCCCATTTCCATTTTAGAACCTCTAAAGGTTGCAACGTCCCGGAAGGTCTCTGGTGTTTGATCTTTACTTTCTGACATGTTAAACACTTTGAAACATATTCTACCACATCATTTTTCATTTCCCGCCACCAAAACATCATTTTCAAATCATGGTACATCTTAGTAATTCCTGGGTGAATAGAGAATCTGCTTTTGTGTGCTTCCTTTAAGATATCTTGCTGCAAAGTCCCAACATCCGGCACAATGATCCTACCCTTGAATCTCCATAATCCATCTTGAACACTTGAGATTTGTAATCGACTCAAACACAAAGTTCCAGACACTTCTTGAACACCAATCTTCAAACTCTCGAATGCCTTGAGCAACTCCTCTTCTCGAAGCATCATCCAAGTAGCATACAACGACTTCCGACTTAACGCATCCGCCACTACATTCGCTTTCCCCGGATGGTAATTCAACTCAAATTCATAGTCCTTTAGTAATTCCATCCACCTCCTCTGCCGCATATTAAGCTCTTTCTGATCAAAGAGGTATTTCAAGCTCTCGTCATCAGAGAAAACTCAGAACTTAACCCCATAGAGGTAATGCCTCCTCACCTTTAGCGCAAACACAACCGCAGCAAGCTCCAAATCGTGCGTAGGGTAATTAACTTCATGAGGTCTCAACTGTCGTGAGGCATACGCCACCACATTACAATGCTGCATCAGCACGCACCCTAGACCTTTTAGTGAGGCATCACACTACACCTCAAATGATTCATTTAGTTCAGGTAACACCAACACAGGCGCGGTGGTCAACTTTTGTTTCAACGCTTAAAAGCTCTCCTCACACTCAGAAGTCCAAACAAATAGCGTATCCTTGTGGGTTAACTTTGTCAATGGCAAAGCTATTTGCGAAAAACCTTTGATGAATCTCCGGTAGTAGTCGGCTAAGCCCAGAAAACTCCTTATCTCAGTTACTGAGGTTGGTTGCCCTCAATCCATTACTGCCTCCACCTTAGATGGGTCTACTGTTATCCCATGTTTACTCACTACATGGCCCAAAAACTGCACCTCGTCTTTCCAGAATTCACATTTGGATAGTTTCGCATAAAGTTTCCTTTCCTTTAGTATCTACAACATGGTCCTCAAGTGTTCTGCATTCTCTCTTTCAGTCTTGGAGTAAATCAGTATGTCATCAATGAAGAAGACAACGAATTTATCCAGAAATGGACGTAAAATTCTGTTCATATAATCCATGAACACCGCAGGGGCATTCGTCAGCCCAAAAGATATTACAGTGTACTCGTAATGACCATAATGAATTCTAAAAGAGGTCTTAGGGATGTTCTCATCTCTCACCCTTATCTGGTGATAGCCGGATCACAAATCAATCTTAAAGAAATCTCCGGCTCCTTATAACTGATCCATGAGATCATCAAGCCTCGGCAGCGGGTACTTATTCTTTATTGTGACCTTATTCAGTTGCCTATAGTCTACACAGAGCCGCATACTCCCATCTTTTTTCTTCACCAGTAGCACCGGTGCTCCCCACGGAGAAACACTAGGGCGGATAAAGCATTTACTCATTAAGTCTTCCAACTGAGCCTTGAGTTCGGCCATTTCTAAAGGCGACATTTTGTAAGGTGCAATCGAAATTGGCCCCGTTCCCGGTACCAACTCAATTGCAAATTCAACCTCTCGGCTAGGAGGGAATTCCTCAATGTCATCCAGAAACACCTTAGGAAATTCGCAAAGAACTGGAATCTTCTCTAAACTTTGTTCCTCACCTGACACACTCACAGCTAACAGCATAACGCCCTGACACTCCTGTTCCGAACAGTTTACTATCACGTAGTTTAAATAACAACCATTCTCTACAACTGGTCCTTCTGACCCCTCAGGCATGAAGTACAACGATTTTTCAAAATAGTTCAATAAGACATGGTTCTTAGACAACCAGTCCAACTCCAAGATAAGATCAAGACCGATCATCGGCAAGCAAATTAAGTCATGAACAAAATCATGTTGTTTAACCCTAAATGAAACTTGCGGATATCCTAACCTAGTCACCATGGCTTCATGGGTGGCATTATACACCTTAAGATCGCAGCCCAAAACCATAATCTTCAATCCTAACTCACTAGGTTTTTCGAATGCAATGAATGAATGTGTTGCTCCCGAATCAAATAAAGCATTTAAAATTTGACCAGCCATTTCACATTTACCTCAGATAAGTGTATCAGACTCCTCGGCACCCACAGTTGAGGTGGTGAACACCCGACCAGGTTCCTGTGCTCTCCCAGCACCTTGCTTCTGCTTCTTCGGACAGTTTGAGGCTTTATGCCCCGCCTTACCACAAGAGTAGCACAAGCCCCATCCGAACTTGCATTGGACTCCCGGATGGTAACTCCCACACCTAGTACAAGTTTGCTCGTTCTGAGGCTGCTTCCCAAACCTTTTCTCCTGGCAGTTGTTATTGTTGGGCCTTCTGGAACTATTCTGACCCTGAGTCTGGTGTGGTGCAAAGCCTACTCGCTTGAAAGGCGGACCTCTAGGAGCAAAGCTCTTCCCTCGGTTCTATGGTCCCCTATGGCTTTTTCTCTCTGCAGCTGCCTTTTTCACACACTCTTCAGCAACTCTGCTCTTATTCACCAACTCTAAGAAAGTTCTGATCTCCATTGGTCCCACTGAACTCAAGATATCGCTCTAGAGCCCTCTTTCATCTTAATGCACTTCCATTCCTCGAAGTCTTCTAGAGCTCCCTGACACATGCGGAAAAACCTGAATAGCTCCTCAAAATTGTCTGTATACTCAGATACGGATATAGCACCCTGCTTCAGCTGCAGTAACTCCAGTTCCTTGGTCGTCCTGGCAGAATTCGGAAAGTACTTCTTATAGAATTCTGCCTGGAAGGCATCCCAAGTGATAGGGTCATCACCATGCTGCAGAAGACGTCAGGCTTCCTGCCACCAATGCGCTGCTTCCCCAGTGAGCAGATAGGTAGCAAATTCAACACACTGCTCTTCAGGTACCAACTGCACTTGCAATGATCGCTCCATAGCCTGAAACTAGGTATCAGCTTCAGTCGGGTTGGTAGTTCCCTTGAATTTAGGTAGATTAACCTTTAAGAAAGTTGCCAGTGTCATGGGCCCTGATCTCCACTCCTGCAATTGCCATTATTATTCATATGTTGCCCAAGAGCCTCCGCAGTGGCCTGCATAACAGCAGCCATATTCTCCAATACCACCATAAAGTTTACCGGGTCATTTGTGTTGATTCCTGGTCCCTGAGCACTAGTACAACCTCTCCCATGACCTCGACCACGTCCACGAGGTGCCATCTGGTTCCGATACACACCAAACAATCGATATCAAGTTGATCAGTCTCAATATCGGAAGTCTAGTGCTTTAAAATCCCAAATGCATGCTCATAAACGTTTATGCCAGGTATATCAATTAGATATTCTAATAGCACATAAACACACATACAGAAAATGCACAGAAGCATAGACAGTCCGTCCCTCAGGCTCTACAGGAACGAACTGCTCTGATACCATAATGTAACACCCTACCACACAGATCCTTATGCTTAAGTCATAAAACAGAGGTAGCGAGATATTATGACCTCTAAATAAAATTTAGTACATATAGTAGTGTGAAAAATGTTTATAACTAGGAGCCTTTAAAGAAAAAGGGGTAAAACAAAATCGTCAAATGGAAAAAACACTCCGATCGATAACGTAACGAAATAGATAAAGGATAAACTAGCGCGAGTATATAAACAAGAGAGTGCCAAATATACGAATATCAAAACTCAAGACCCGGTTTGCGAAGATAACCGATCTGAGCATAAAAGTATACATATATATATATATATATATATATATATATATATATATATATAAAGTAAGGAACCCAAAAGAAACCCAAAAGACAAGTTGCAAAACCTGTTCTCCAAAACAACCTCTAAGAGGAGTCAAAATAGTATATATGTATAAAGTGGAGATAATAAGTATCTAAGTAAGTACATAAAACCAAAATAAAGTCCCAAGAGCTAAGGATCTTCGCTAATCCAGAAGTCTCCAGCATGCCTCAGCAAGGAGCCTCACGACCTGCATCTGAAAACCACAAAATCCGCATGGGTGAGAATCGGAGGTTCTCAGTATAGTAACAGTGCCCACATATCTAACGTGTAATGTCCTAGGAAAGTCGAAGACAATCGTAGAACTTCCAACAGAAAATCAAAGCTTATAAATAGACTAAACCATAAATGGGACAGACAACTAGATAAAGATCTTCAGTCTAACTAACATTCCCCTTTCTAAATCCTTCGAACCTCCCAACCGCCATCAGTAATTTTATATTGCAAACACAATTATATCAACAAGGAAATGCACAAATAGGAAGCAGATACGGAAATTAAACAGTTAGCAGGTATTATGCAGTCAATTAGGCATTCCAAATAATTCACATATAATGCATATGATGTATGCCTATCCTAGTGGCTGATGAGTCTAATCTGTCGGTTATAAAGCCAACCCAACAAGTCCTGGTAACTAACCATTGGACTGTCCCTCTGTCGTGCATCCCCAACTTGAGTTGTTCTCAATCATAATCATCAATACATATTCACAACACCCACACTGGTGTTTATCCACGGGGGTAAGCTCATCCGGAACTTTCACAGTGTCTGGCCACACTTACAGGGTCAGCAGAGTATCGAGACTCCACCTAGAGCATATGGTGGCTAGTTACTGCTTTTACCCAGGAAAACTCGTATCTCAGATAGTGGAAGTGCAACATTCACATTTCATTCAATAAGCATATATGCAATTATACTCAGCAATAATTCAATAATAGCTTAGCCATAATTCGGTAATAACTCAGCCATTAGGCTCATAATACAATCCATAACCAGCCAATTTATTAACAATTACAGCCCTTCAGCTCATGGCATATAAAACACTTCCACCATCATCCTCCGTATCTCATACAATTATCTTTGATCATCATTCATCATTAATTCTTCCCTTACTTCATCCACAAGTTATCACATCTCCTAGCTTCTTCCCTTCACTAGGCATATCATAAGGATTTAGGACATAAGGGGTGAGAACGGAGGCATAGAAGTCTGAAATTTGGCTTTGAAAACTCAAAAATCAGTTTTTGATGAAAATGGTGTCACGCGTGCGCGTCGTTCATGCGCACACGTGGGATGCTGACAAAAGGGCTTTTTCACTATGATGTTACTGCCTGTGAAACTAAGGTCTGATTTCTCTGCCCTCTTTATTTGATGTTCTTTAGTTATCTTGATAAACTACTAGCTCTGCACTTAGCTTCATGTGTGGTTTTTTGGGGGTAATCCTGGTGCAGGTGATTCTGGGTGAGTATGGTTTTATTGCCCAGCTGAATGAAGGCCGCCAGCTGAATGAGAGAAAATTCAACTTCACCGAAATTGGGCAAGAAGAGGTCCTATTTCAATTCGAAGCAAGCAGTGATGGTAAAGTCCAATTCTTCCCCAATGCGTCAATTGACGTTGAGAACTCTCCTTATGTTGTTGCCATCAATGTGAGTTTCTTAAATTTTGTGTTGAAATTTTTCATTGCAGTATTTCTCCTTTGTATGTTTACACAAGCACATTTGCAGAAGATATTGAGCACTCAGAAACCAATGAAGAGATTTTTGGTACCCTTTCTTTTGTGTTCTGGACTCTCACATTGGTGCCACTATTCAAATACGTTTTTGTTGTTCTTATATCTGTTTGTATAGGTTTTTAATATCTATTCGTATATTTTTTTAAATAGTCAAATCATCAAGATACAAGGATTAGAAGCTGCTGTGTGATATAAACATTTTGTAGCTGATAAATGTTGTGAGATCATAGATGTTCTAAAAAATAAATTATGAGTAGTTAATTTTAATTTCATAAAACTAGCAGGAGGTAATGCTGAAAAAAAAAAGTTGTTGAATCTTTAATTTCACATGGTGCAATGCAACAAAACTAATTAAGGCAACTTTGGATTTCTTATTATTTCAGAAAGTTTATGGTGAGGAACAGATGAAGTGCAGCAACAAAATAGACCTGACATTGAAGCTGTCACTTTGTGGAGATGAGAAAGAAGAAGAGAGGATGAGGAAACTAAAGAGGTCATTATCAGTAATCAAAGATGCATAATTTTGTTGTATTTGTGTAGATTTGTTTCTGCCTTCATTTTTTAATACATATATGTAGTATACATAAATATAAATTTATTTGTATTAGAATCTATTTTTCATTTCATCTTGTTATGATTTTCAATAATTATTGGCATTCGATCTTAATAAATAGTTATCTATCTTTGATTATTTAGTTATTTTGTTGAGTTACAATTATATTTATAAATTAAATTGTAATAGTGATATATGTGAAATTTAGTTAAAATTTATAGTTTGAAAGCAGCATTAGAGATTGATTTAGCAATCGATTTTAGAATTTTGAAGTTAGCTATTAGCGACCGATTTAGCGACTGAAAAATTAGCGACCGATTTAGTAACCAAAATATTGGTTGCTATTTAGCGACCGATCTTGTTAGCGACCATAATTAATTTGTATGGTTAGGTGGCCTTGGATGAAAATTGGTCGCTAAAATCGGTCACTAAATATTAGCGACCAACATCGGTTGCTATTTTAAATTTAGCCACCAAGGTTTTAGCCACTACCAAAATCAGTCGCTAAATCGGTCGCTATTCTGATAATTTCTTGTAGTGATGGTTACCAATAGAAAATTTGTCTGTAATTAAATAATAAAACATTGCATTTTATTAAATTATTACAGACAAAAAATCTGTCTATAATTTAAAATATTCCGTCAGAAATGTTGAAATAAGGGTTTTGCTTTAAGCGTGTCTCCTCATTTCACATGATGCTTATCCGCACCTCCACACCCCTCTCTTCCAAACGCTCCATCGGTGGCGACCTCTCCGCCTTGCACCGCCGTCGCACTGAACTTCTGTCACACCGAAGCTCCGTCACACCCCCTCCCGGCTCTTCTTTGTGTGTGCTCGCGTCGCTTCGTATCAAACCCTAATGTGCAGAAATCGCTCTGTTTCGATCTCACCTCAGCTGTGCAGGTAACCCTAATCTCTTCCACGCCTTTACAGAACAGAAAATCCATACTTATTTCTCCTTCGTTTTCCTTCTCGCACTTCTGGATCTGTTACCACTCATAGAATTTCCTGTTCCAGAATATCATGAATCTATCCTCAAATAATCCACCACTCCTTAAATTGGTGTTTTGTTCTCTGACCAAATAGACCTGTTTGGTGTTAATATCTGTTTTAGTCAAACTCTCATGATACTTGTGAGATGGATTTTATTTTATTTTGTTTTTGTTTTTTGTTTTTGTTTCTTGTCTTAATTAGTTGAGTTGATGGAGTATGATTTGGTGAATTATGTTGTGCATGGTTCAATGCTTGATGATTGGTGGCAACATCAATCTTTTCTTTGAACTGTAGAGTATTGAAATGGGAACCTGATGAATAAAAAAACAATTGAATGTGTGTTAATTTCAGGAAAGAAGCTGAATCCGGTGCTGCGAGACAAGAGACTCATACCACGATTCGTACAGCGAGGAGAGTGAGAGCGATAAGCTTTGGAGGTGGGATGGAACCTCATCAGAAGAGGGAGGATTTGAACATGATAATAGCCTCTCGAATTTGAATGATAGGTTGGGTCACCTCTATGTTCAATATTTTGAAAGATCAGCACCATATGGAAGAGTTCCTCTCATGGATAAGGTGAATTGAGTTGTTTTTATTCTTCTTTAGTCATTTCTCTCACTTTTTGCATCTTTCTGTTTCTTAGTTCAGTTTTGTAGAGCATATTTCATTTTTCTTCATATATAATGATAAGATCAGATTAGAAGTTGGTGAACTTTTCAGCTCCTTCTTGGTGGAGTCACTTGTAATTTTGGAATCCTCTATCCTTGTGTCAGATAATAGTTTTTTAAGAATGAACCCAATGATGCTGACAAATAAAAACACTAAGGATTTTAATATTGGTGAAAATAAAAATAAGAATTTTTCATCTAAAACATAATTCCTTTCATGATAGAGCATCAATTAAAGATAAACTGTCTTGCTTCTCTCATTTACTTGCACAATTTTTTTTTACAAAATACTTGTAATTTTATCATAAAAAATGCTATATACATACAAAAAATTAGTCACTATATATTTGTGTATAAATACATGTGTTGTCACTATATATTTGATTAAATCATTGTTATATATATTGATTATTACTGACTCATAAATCAAGAGTATTCATCAATTATACTGCTAACTAGCAGGAAGTGATGCAAATAATTACAAATGTAAATAGTAATTAATTACTAGTGGTTAAGCATTATTATTTACCTCTAATCACTGCTAGTGGTTAAGTATTATCAAGTCACTATATATTTGTGTATAAATATGTCAAATTAGAATGTGGATGAATTTTGGAGTAAGTTCTGATGGCGTTAAGATAGAGATGGCCTCTTTGGTGGGAATGATGACATTGACAAATAGCTGTAAAGAACAAATTGCTAGCTAGTTTCGATTAATCAATTTCAGTTTTCAAATTCAACTCAATAACCTCAGCTAAAGATGGCCTCCTTAGCAAGCTCAAGAAAGGCCCACTGTAAGTTGTTATTATTATTTTTTTTCTTCAACAGTAAAACTTGAATTTGTCACTGCTCCACTTTAATACTTTGGTGCACCTATTTGACTTTACTGTCTGTAGCTTTTTCCTTTTTTATTTATAATATATTTATTTTTCCAGAGTTTGATCTTTGGTGGTGGTTTTTGTCAATTTTGAATCGATACGGTTCATAAACAACCATGTATAGAAACTGGTGGAATGATACCTTGAAAACTTCATGTTACCAGAAAACTCTTTCACAATGAGTTAGTTTCACTCCTATCATATATATTATTCAAATATCATGCCATGACTCATGATACTACTATATATTATGCTGATCATACAATTCACTATTTGGCTTGATGTGAATGAAATAGGTGGAAGGCGAAGTTACTTACAATGGATACAAGACTAAAGAGTTTGTACCAAGAAAGACCTAAGCATACATCAGCCAAAATAATGTACATTTGGGTGAAATGATTGTAAAAAAAACTTTCAATTTCTCGGCTAGATACTGATGCGTGAGCATCTTGTCTATCTTTTTGGTTTGAATTTGCATCTAATTTGTTGAGTTTAATTAAGAATTAATTATATTTTAGCCACTATGGATGTTATTTTGAGTTTTGTGCACTTTTAATTATTTTAGGTAGCATTCGGATGGATTTGATGAAGTTTCTGCAGAGAAAGAGAAGAAACCAAGGAGATGACCAGCGAATACCGACGCGGACGCATAGCTCACGCGACCGCGCGGAATGGAGGAAATCGCAATGACGCGATCGCGTGCCTGACGCGAACGCGTGGACTGGAATCTGCATAAATGACGCGAACGCGTGGACGACGCGGACGCGTCATATGAGTAATCTGCATAATTAACAGAAAACGCTGGGGCAATTTCTGGGTTGTTTTAATTCAATTTTCAGCCTAGAAAACACAGATTAGAAGCTGCAGAATGGACGAAACAAGTGGTCCCCATCCATCCATTGAAGACTTGATTATTTAAATTAATTCGAATTTAAATTTAAATTTGAATTCTAGGAAAAGATATTATTTTAATTTTAAAAATTAGATTTTAAATTAATTAGGATTAGTTATAAAAGGGATCCCAATAGGGTAGTTCCAGAACAACATTCCACAACATTATTCCATACAAATTTACATTTCATATTCCATGAGCAACTAATCCTCCATTGTTAAGGTTATGAGCTCTGTCTATTGTATGGATTGATATTACTATTTTTCTATTTTAATTAATGTTTTGATTTATATTTCAATAATTGTTTTCGTTCTTTATTTTATGAATTTGGGTGGAACGGAAGTATGACCCATTTTCTATTTGTGTTCTTGTAAAACTTGGAAAAGCTCTTTACTTGAACAATAGCTTGAAAACATATTATCCTGAATTTTTAATTATTTGTATTTAACGGGATACGTGACATATAATCCCTTTATTTTTGGACAATTAGGATTCTTGTGGCATATAAATGGAATTTGATCATCACCCTCTAATTGGAATCAATTGACCAAGGAATTGGCAGTTGATGAATTTTAGAGGAGACTAGAAAGGTCTAAGGAATTAAGGTCTAGTCATAAATAGTTTGCCATGAATTAAATCTTGCATAATTAAAATAGTTAATAAGAAAAGTCAATCCAGAAAATAGATAACTCTGAAACCTTAACTGTCTTCTCAATATTTTATTCCCAACTTATTTATCTACCTATCTTTAATATTTTTAATATTGTTTAATGCCTTTGAACTTCCAAACACTTTTCTGTTTGTCTAACTAAGCCTGTCAAATATTATTGTTGCTTAATCCATCAATCCTCGTGGGATCGACCCTTACTCACGTAAGGTATTACTTGGTACGACCCGATGCACTTGCCGGTAAGTTTGTGGATTATAAATACCGCACCAAGTTTTTGGCGCCGTTACCAGGAATTGACTGTGATTAACAACTATTAGTTGTTTGATTGTTTAGATTAGGCATTTTAATTTTAATTTTATTTAAATATTGTTCTATTATTTTTCGAAAAAAATTAATTAAAATAAAATTAACAATTTTCCTTCTTTTCTTTTTTTACGTTAACACTCCCCCTTCCCCCTGTTTCGTTTTTTTTAGTTTTTTTAACTTTAAATTTTATTTATTATTTTTTTTGTTACCCTGTTTCTTTCTTTTGCTTTATTTTATTGTTTAGTT
>NC_029793.2:106619104-106624443 GCF_000816755.2 Arachis ipaensis | reverse complement strand
CCTCTTTCCTTTACGTCCTTTTTGCTTTGATCTTTCTTTCTTTTTTTTTTCTTTGGTTCGTTTTTATTTTTTATTTTTTTATTTTTTTATTTTTATATTTTATTTTTATTTTAATTTCTTTCTATTTTTACTTTCTTTTATTTTTGTTTTTTTCGTTTTCTTCCATTATTTTATTTTCTCTTTCTATATTTTATTAGTTTTGTTTTTATCTTTAAATTTTAAAAAAAATTAAAAATTAAATAAATAAATAAATATTTTAGTATTAATATTTTTTTTTCTTAATTTCTGAAATTAAGTTTGGTGTCCCTTAGTTAGTCTTATTTTAATTTTTCTTATTTAATTTACTTAATAATTTCGAAAATTTTTAGTAATAATTTTTCTAGTAATTTTTTAATTTTAGTGTTTGTTTGTTTTATTCAATATTTTTATCTCTTTATTCAGGTTACCTCACAGGGACTTCTCTACACTCTGACGTAGAGAGTCCCATATTTTCTTGTCTTCTGATTGTTTATGCGCAGGAACAGAGACAAAGAACATCTTGAACCTGAAAGAACTTTCAGGCGACGTTTACAACAAGCAAGATTTTGCAAGGTTGCAGAATCCACTATGGCAAATAATAATGCTAATGCCAATGTGGTAAATCCGAATGGGGATGATCAACAGAGGAGAGTGCTTGGCTCTTATTCTGCCCCTACTGCGGATCTTTATGGAAAAAGTATTGTGGTGCCTCCTATAAATGCAAACAACTTTGAGTTGAAGCCACAATTGGTCACCTTGGTGCAACAAAATTGCCAGTATCATGGACTTCCTCATGAAGATCCAAATCAGTTCATATCTGATTTTCTGCAGATATGTGATACTATGAAGACAAATGGAGTGAATCCAGAGGTGTACAGACTCATGCTTTTCCCGTTTGCTCTGAGGGATAAAGCAAAGCTATGGCTAGATTTCCAACCAAAGGAGAGTCTGAATACTTGGGAAAAGGTCGTTACTGAATTTCTCACTAAATTTTTCCCACCAAAGAAGCTAACTAAGCTTAGGTTGGAGGTTCAGACTTTCAGACAGAAGGAGGGTGAAACTCTTTATAAAGCTTGAGAGAGATACAAGCTACTGACTAGGCAATGCCCTCCAGACATGTTCTCCAAATGGACCCAACTAGATATCTTTTATGAAGGCTTGGGTGAGATGTCCAAGATGAGCTTAGATACTTTTGTAGGCGATTCATTGCACAAGAAGAAAACACCAGAGGAGACTATTGAGCTCATTGAATTAGTTGCAAGCAACCAATATCTCTACCCATCTAACAGGAATCCTGTGAACTCTGAGACCTCCCAAAAGAGTGGTGTGTTGGAAGTAGAAGCTGTTAATGCTCTTCTTGCTCAGAACAAGCTTATATCTCAGCAGATAAATCTACTTACTCAACAGATGGGTGGCATGCAAGTCTCAGCTATCAACACTCAAAATCCACCCCAAGATACCTCCTATGACATGACAGGTAACTTTATGCAAAATGATAATTATGATTATGCTCAACCCTCTTCTGAACAGGTGAATTACATGGGGAGTGGTCCTAGAAATTCTAACAATGATCCATATTCTAAGACATAAAATCAAGGATGGAGGAATCACCCAAATTTTGGGTGGAGAGATCAACCTCAGAGACCTCAGAACTTCAACAATAGTTCTCAAGGTGGTTTTCAACAGAACAACCATAATAACCCGCCAATTTTAGTCTCAGCAACAACAATCACCTCAGCAGGCAAATTCTAAATCCCAAGAAGATTCTAAATGGGAGATGATGATGAGTTTCATACAAGAAACCAGAGCCTCCATTAGAAACTTGGAGGTGCAAATGGGTCAAATGAGCAAGCAATTACCTGAAAGGTCTTCAAATACATTCCATGGTGATACAGTGGTGAACCCAAGAGAAGATTGCAAGGCTATTCAATTGAGAAGTGGTAAGGTAGCTGGTTCTGAGACCAAGGTCAATGAAGATCTAGTTGAAAAAGAAACTCCAGAGGAGAAGAAGGAAGAAGTAGAGCACGCCCCTCCTAAGCGTGCAGACAACCCGTTTTCTGACTCTCTTGACACTTATCCCAACTTACCAAAGACCCCTGAATACAAGCCAAAAATGCCATATCCTCAGAGGCTTCAGAAGGCGTCCAAAGAAAAGCAATTCTCTAAATTTTTAGATGTCTTCAAGAAGCTGCAGATCAACATTCCTTTTGCAGAGGCTCTGGAGCAAATGCCTCTCTACGCTAAATTTATGAAAGAGTTGTTGACCCACAAGAGGAATTGGAAGGAGCAAGAAACCGTGGTGTTAACCAAGGAATGCAGTGCTATTATTCAACACACCCTTCCTGAGAAGATGCCAGACCCAGGAAGCTTTGTCATTCCTTGCACCATTGGAGAAGTCGGCATTCATAGAGCTTTATGTGATCTTGGAGCTAGCATCAATCTCATGCCACTTTCAGTGATGAAAAAGCTTCAAATTGAGGAGGTAAAACCTACTCGTATTTCTCTTCAACTTGCTGATCTTTCTATTAAATTACCTGTGGGTGTGGTTGAAGATTTACTTGTTAAAGTAGGACCATTTATTTTCCCTGTTGATTTTGTTATAGACATGGAAGAGGAGGTAAAACCCTCTATTATACTTGGTAGACCATTTTAGGCTACAGGTAGAGCCCTGATTGATGTGCAAAAGGGTGAATTAACCCTGAGGGTCAATGAAGAACAGGTGGTCCTAAATGTTTTTGAAGCCCTCAAACACCCCAATGATTCTGAGGGGTGTATGAAAATAGATGTTATTGAACCACTTGTTCAAGAAGTACTGGGAACTGAGGTACTTAATGATGTTCTGGATCCTATTTCTGAGTGTGAATTAGTTGAAGTTGACGATTCACCACCCCAAAAGGACCTGATGAACACACCAATCAAGGAGGAGAAAGCCCCCAAGCTTGAGCTCAAACCCTTACCCCCTTCTCTGAAATATGTGTTCTTGGATGGAAATGATTCATATCCAGTAATTATTAGCTCTTCCCTGAAGCTTGAAGAGGAAGAGGCACTTGTTTCAGTGCTCAAGAGCCATAAAACAGCTCTTGGGTAGACCATTAGTGACTTGAAAGGGATTAGTCCAACCAAGTGTATGCACAAGATCCTCCTTGAAGATGATACCAAACCAGTTGTGCAACCACAAAGGAGACTCAATCCAACTATGAAAGAGGTGGTCCAAAAAGAGGTAATGAAGTTATGGGAAGCAAGTATTATTTACCCTATTTCTGACAGTCCTTGGGTAAGTTCTGTGCAGGTAGTTCCCAAGAAAGGAGGGATGACAGTGATCAAGAATGAAAAGAATGAGCTTATTCCTACAAGAACAGTCACAGGATGGAAAATGTGCATAGACTACAGGAGGCTCAACACTGCTACAAGGAAGGATCATTTTTCCCTGCCTTTCATTGATCAGATGCTTGAGAGGTTAGCTGGTCATGCTTTTTATTATTTTCTAGATGGATATTCTGGATATAATCAAATTGCAGTGGACCCTCAAGATCAAGAGAAGACAGTATTCACATGCCCCTTTGGAGTATTTGCCTACAGGAGAATGCCATTTGGACTTTGCAATGCTCCAGCAACTTTTCAGAGATGGGTGTTGCTCCTTCAGGAGTTTGATATTGAAATAAAAGACAGGAAAGGGTCAGAAAATCAAGTGGCTGACCATCTCTCTAGAATTGAGCCTGAAGCAGGAGTACAACCACCCACAGCTGTGACTGAGACATTTTCAGATGAGCAATTGTTCCTCATTCAGCAGGCTCCATGGTTTTCAGATATTGCAAATTATAAGGCCATGAATTTTATTCCAAGGGAGTACAGCAGGCAATAAGTAAAGAAACTATTGACTGATGCAAAGTACTACATTTGGGAGGAACCATACTTTTTTAAAAGGTGTTCAGATGGTATAATAAGGAGATGTGTCCTAGATGAAGAAACACAGCAGATTCTTTGGCACTGTCATGGTTCTGAATATGGAGGCCACTTTGGTAGTGAAAGGACAGCTACAAAAGTCCTTCAGAGCGGATTCTACTGGCCTACTCTCTTCAGAGATTCAAGAAAATTTGTGAAGCACTGTGACAGATGTGCAAAAGCCACAAATCTCCCTGCCAATCACGAAATGCCACAGCAGGGGATTCTTGAGGTTGAGTTATTTGATGTGTGGGGTATTGATTTCATGGGACCTTTCCCACCCTCACATTCAAACAACTATATTCTAGTGGCAGTTGATTATGTGTCCAAGTGGGTGGAAGCTGTGGCTCTACCCACCAATAATGCCAAGGTGGTAATGAGCTTTCTTCAGAGATATATCTTTAGCCGATTTGGTGTCCCAAGGACACTCATTAGTGATGGAGGAAGTCACTTTTATAACAGATAGCTAGATTCTCTTCTGCACAGATATAGAGTCCGTCATAAGGTGGCAACCCCCTATCACCCTCAGACAAGTGGACAGGTTGAAGTTTCCAACAGGAAACTTAAGAGGATTCTAGAGAAGACCGTCAGTGTTTTAAGAAAGGACTGGTCAAGGAAGCTTGATGATGCTCTATGGGCTTACCGGACAGCATACAAGACTCCAATTGGCATGTCCCTATATCAGTTGGTCTATGGCAAAGCCTATCACTTGCCAGTTGAGCTGGAACACAAGGATTATTGGGCAATCAGGTACCTGAATCTTGTTTCAGAAGCTGCAGGAATTAAGCGGATGCTTCAGTTGAATAAGCTTGATGAATTCAGATATTCAGCCTATGAGAATGCCAAGCTCTATAAGGAGAGAACCAAGCTACTGCATGACAAGAAGATTGCCATCAGAGTCTTTGAGCCAAGACAGAGAGTACTTCAATATAATTCACGGCTCAAATTTTTTCCCGGGAAGCTGAAATCCCGGTGGTCAGGACCGTTTGTGGTTACTAGAGCTTCACCATATGGTCATGTGGAAATACAGGAAGAGTATTCTGACAGAAAATTTACAGTGAATGACCAGAAGTTGAAGCACTATCTTGGAGGCAAGATTGATCGCCAGAGGTCCACTCATCTGCTGAACTAGCAGAGCTGATCATCAAGCTAGTGACGTTAAAGAAGCGCTTGTCGGGAGGCAACCCGATAATTTTGTATCCTTAGCTATTTTTTGTAGTGGTATTTTTCTTAGTTATTTTATTTTTATTGAGTTCTTACTAATTTTCTGATCATGCAGCTATATTCTTCCAGGAACCGAACACCTCAAGCTATATTTCAAAAAAAAAATTTTATTAAGGTTTGATGCGCAAGCGTCATTGACGCGAACGCGTCAATCA
>NC_029793.2:106616549-106619045 GCF_000816755.2 Arachis ipaensis | reverse complement strand
TCATGTGTACGTGAAAAATGAAAATTGACAAAAAGTTGCGCGGGAGTGGCATTGGACTCATGCCTTTAGCACAAACGATCCCACGCGAACGCGTACCCCACGCGTTCGCGTCGTTTGTGATGTTCGCCATTCACGCGAGCGCGTCACCGACGCGAACGCGTGACCTGCAAATTCGACGTAAAAGAGCGTTTGGACAGAAAGTTGTGCTGGCTTGAGGCAAGAAGTGTGCTAAAAGCACAAATTTGGTCACGCGGACGCGTGCCCGACGCGTCCGCGTCATTTGCATAAATGGCCATCCACGCGAACGCGTGCACGATGCGAACGCGTCATAGGAAAATTTGGCTCCCAAGCCATGCGAACAGAAAGTCACGCGGGCGCACGGCTGGCTTCACGCGAATCGCACAAAATCTAAGGCACGCGGACGCATGCCTGACGCTAACGCGTCATTATGAAGAATACGCGACGTACGCGATCGCGTCATTGACGCGAACGCGTCGCTTGCGCCGCCCAGTTTTCTTTCTCTCTCTCTCCCAATCCTAATTCTCTCTTATTCTCTTATCCTTTTATTTTTTCTTTTATTTTAACATTTGTCTCTTCTATTTTTAGTTCTTATTTGCTTGAGGACAAGCAAACCTTTAAGTTTGGTGTTGACGCTTCGCTTAAGGGTTTTCCGTTTATTCTTATGGCACCAAAGGGAGGCGAATCATCTTCACAAAGGAGCACAACCTGAAGAATAAAACGACCGTGAAGATAACCCAGGTGGTTGAGTATCTTTCATTTTTTATTCCCTCCCGCTTTTATTATGTATGCTCCGATTTCCTGCTACTTTGTTTTGTTTATTGCATGATCCTTTATTAGTAGATTCATAGGTTATAGTTTAATTTTTCTATTAAGTGCTTTAATTCTGAAAGATATCTCATGTATTGCCCACTAAGCTTGAAATCAAAAAGAAAGAAAAACAGATGTAGTGCATGATAATTTGAGTTTAATTTTTAGAGTAGTCTCACTTACTTAGATGTGGTGGTATTTTCTGTGATTCTGAATGCATGACATGAACAGTGCATATTTTTGATAGTGAAGTTTATGAATGTTAAAATTGTTGGCTCTTGAAAGAATGATGAAAAAAAAGAGAAATGTTATTGATAATCTGAAAAATCATAAAATTGATTCTTGAAGCAAGAAAAAGCAGTGAAAAACACAAAGCTTGCGAAAAAATGGCGAAAAGAAAAAAATAAAATAAAAAAAAAAGAAAAAAAAAGAGAGAGCAAGCAGAAAAAGACAATAACCCTTTTAACTAAAAGGCAAGGGTAAAAAGGATCCAAGGCTTTGAGCATTAATAGATAGGAGGGCCTAAAGGAATAAAATCCTAGCCTAAGCGGCTAAATCAAGCTGTCCTTAACCATGTGCTTATGGCATGAAGGTGTCAAGTGAAAAGCTTGAGACTGAGCGGTTAAAGTCGTGATCCAAAGCAAAAAGAGTGTGCTTAAGAACTCTGGGCACCTCTAACTGGGGACTCTAGCAAAGCTAAGTCACAATCTGAAAAGGTTCACCCAGTTATGTGTCTGTGGCATTTATGTATCCGGTGATAATACTGGAAAACAAAATGTTTAGGGTCATGGCCAAGACTCATAAAGTAGCTGTGTTCAAGAATCAACATACTGAACTAGGAGAGTCAATAACACTATCTGAATTCTGAGTTCTTATGGATGCCAATCATTCTGAACTTCAAAGGATAAAGTGAGATGCCAAAACTATTCAGGATTGCAGTTGTAAACTCCACTATAAGAAGAGACATGAGCTTAATCGAACTCTCATTCTCATGCAAATTCACATCCTAAGCTTATATTAGTGTTGGTTGCTTGAGGACAAGCAACAGTTTAAGTTTGGTGTTGTGATGCGTGAGCATCTTGTCTATCTTTTTGGTTTGAATTTGCATCTAATTTGTTGAGTTTAATTAAGAATTAATTATATTTTAGCCACTATGGATGCTATTTTGAGTTTTGTGCACTTTTAATTATTTTAGGTAGCATTCGGATGGATTTGATGTAGTTTCTGCAGAGAAAGAGAAGAAACCAAGGAGATGACCAGCGAATACCGACGCAGACGCATAGCTCAAGCGACCGCGCGGAATGGAGGAAAACGCAATGACGCGATCGCGTGCCTGACGCGAACGCGTGGACTGGAATCTGCATAAATGACGCGAACGCGTGGACGATGCGGACGCGTCACATGAGCGATCTGCATAATTAACAGAAAACGCTGGGGCAATTTCTAGGCTGTTTTAATTCAGTTTTCAGCCCAGAAAACACAGATTAGAAGCTGCAGAATGGACGAAACAAGTGGTCCCCATCCATCCATTGAAGACTTGATTATTTAAATTAATTCGAATTTAAATTCAAATTTGAATTCTAGGAAAAGATATTATTTTAATTTTAAAAATTAGATTTTAAATTAATTAGGATTAGTTATAAAAGGGATCCCAATAGGGTGGTTGTT
>NC_029793.2:106598014-106616280 GCF_000816755.2 Arachis ipaensis | reverse complement strand
ATATTATTTTAATTTTAATTTTAGAAATTTGATTTTTAAGTTTAAATTATTAGTTATAAAAGGGATCCCAATAGGGTGGTTCCAGAACAACATTCCACAACATTATTCCATACAAATTTACATTTCATATTCCATGAGCAACTAATCCTCCATTGTTAAGGTTAGGAGCTCTGTCTATTGTATGGATTGATATTACTATTTTTCTATTTTAATTAATGTTTTGATTTATATTTCAATAATTGTTTTTGTTCTTTATTTTATGAATTTGGGTGGAACGGAAGTATGACCCATTTTCTATTTGAGTTCTTGTAAAACTTGGAAAAGCTCTTTACTTGAACAATAGCTTGAAAACATATTATCCTGAATTTTTAATTGTTTGTATTTAACGGGATACGTGACATATAATCCCTTTATTTTTGGACAATTAAGATTCTTGTGGCATATAAACTGGAATTTGATCATCACCCTCTAATTGGAATCAATTGACCAAGGAATTGGCAGTTGATGAATTTTAGAGGAGACTAGGAAGGTCTAAGGAATTAGGGTCTAGTCATAAATAGTTTGCCATGAATTAAATCTTAAATAATTAAAATAGTTAATAAGAAAAGTCAATCCAGAAAATAGATAACTCTGAAACCTTAACTGCCTTCTCAATATTTTATTCCCAACTTATTTATCTACCTATCTTTAATATTTTTAATATTGTTTAATGCCTTTGAACTTCCAAACACTTTTCTGTTTGTCTAACTAAGCCTGTCAAATATTATTGTTGCTTAATCCATCAATCCTCGTGGGATCGACCCCTACTCACGTAAGGTATTACTTGGTACGACCCGGTGCACTTACCGGTAAGTTTGTGGGTTATAAATACCGCACCAGATGCGATGGGGTCGGAACTCGATATGGTAACTCGAATCAACTTATCTTAATTTTGTATAGATCAAAATAATGTACATTTGGTTTATTGTTTGTATAGATCAGGATGAATGTGCTCATAATTTTGGCTTTGTTTTTCTAATAATGTTATTTCAGAGTATAGAGCACAAGGTAAGTGTAAAGAAGTTGCACATATAAAAGGCAGGGGTGAGTCATTAATTATTGACTAGTGTCTAGTGGAATGTCACTGTTTTAGCTTTAGAATACTATATACTATACTATTCTAATTAAGATGCTTTCAATGGCTATTATATATATTGATTAAAAACCAAAGTAGAAATAACGAGGTAGGCATCAGAGTAGTCCCTGAAGTTGTCCTCGAGGATCAAAGTAATCCCTGAAGTTAAAAATTTGTCTGGATCGTCCCTGAAGTTGATCTCCGGTACTCAAAGTGGTCCTTCCGGTGAATTTCGTCCACCTGGCGCAACCGGAAAGCTGAGGTGGCGTCGTTGATGACACGTTAGCAGCCCAACGGCTAGCTGACGTGGCCTAGTAAACATTTTGGAGTCAATTTGGTCCCTAATTTAACTTTAAAAACCCTAACCCCCAAATTGACTCTGTTCTCCTTTCTTCTCCGTCGCACACGCTTTTCTCGTCTTCTCTCCGATCCTCTCCGTCGCACTAGAGGTGAGTCTTGAGTGTTGTCTTCATCATCGAACACCAGTGTTGATGGCTAGCGCAAGCAACGCAGCTGGGAGCGCCAACAACCCAAGACCTATTAGTGAAGACATGTATAATAGTTACTAAAAGTGGAGAAGAACATGCAGATAATAAGATTGAATGTGATATAAATTTGTAACCTCTTGAGAGTCATCGGTTTGTGACAATGGTGGTTGAGTGGCTTCAAGTTGAATTTCGGTGGGGGCTTCTGGGACAACGCTGGCTTCACCACCATTAGCAGCTGGAGGTTGGACAGCAGCAGCCTCTGCAGCAGGAGCCTTAGCTGCAGCAGCAGCCTTAGCAACAGCAGCAGCCACCTCATCAGCAGCTCTCTTTCCGCAGTTTCTCTTGGTGTGTCCCGATTCACCACAATAACGACAGTGGCCCTTTTGATAGATTCTTTTCATCTTCTTTCTCTCCTTTTTACCCCCACTTGGCTCCTCACCTGCATCCTTTCTTCTTTTTTTTTGTAAGTGGACCTGGTTTCTTTTTGAATTTAGGTGCTTGTAGTCTGTTATGTGGTGACTTTTCCCATAGGGCTTGACCTGGGATTAGGTTGATATGGAAGGCATATGTGTTATTATATGCCTCCATTGTCAACCACTGATGACAAAACTCCTCTGGTCTTCTACCAACCCTTGCCAATGCAGCACAAGCATGCACACACGGCATCCCTAAATAACATTATCATAAGTCCAAAGATTACCAATATTAAGCCAACAGTCAAGAAACAAAAAAATAACAAAGGAAGAAACTAGTAAAAGTATCTCACCACTCAATTGCCAAAAACCACAAGTGCAGAGCCTCTTTCCCAGATCAACAACCATGTTTGTCGGCCACCCGTGAACCTCGAATTTCTCGTACTCAGAGTCACCAGACCACATCGGGACCCAACTCTTTGACTCCTTCCTTATTTTTTCCAATCTGCTGCGCTGTATAGGTGGCAGAATGCCAGTGCTGGAATTAAGCTTCACTTTGTTCCTAGCGATTGACCTCATTGCATACAGTCTGACTTCCTCTAACAGTGTAATGATAGGTTTGGCTCTAGCTTCTTTGATCCTCGAGTTGAAGACTTCACAAGCATTGTTGCAGATATTGTCTATTTTAGGTGCGTTGCTGAAGAAAGCCCGGCTCCAAGAGTCTCTAGGCCACTTGTTCAAATACTCCCAAGCGTCCTTGTTAATCCTCTCAATCTTTTTTATACTCTCTAGGAACCCATCTTGGCTGGTGCACCTTGCACACTCCCATAGCAACCCTCTCAACTGGAGATCTTTCCACTGCTTATTGAAGTTCTTCCATAAGTGCCACACACAGAATCTGTGATGGACACCAGGAAAAACTTCCTTAACAGCATGGATTAGGCCCTGATTTCAGAAAAGAAAACAGTTACATACAAGTTATCGAGCATCAAATTGATCCCTTTAGTTTTATAAGTGACATCAATTTGGTCCCCTAAGTTTTATAAGTGACATCAACTTAGTCCCTAAAGTTTCATAAGTGACATCAACTTAGTCCCTGTTCGTTGCAGTACATATCAGTTCAATATATATACCAGTTCACCCAGCAGTAATCCATCTATTTAGTCAAAGCATTTGTACATTACAACAAAATTATACAACAACACAGCAGTTCATTATAACACAGTAGTTCAGCAGTTCACCATATGTAAAACAAAATTATACAACAACAAAACAATAAAAACATGGACCAGCCTAAACAAATTATATCAGAGCAGTAGAGCAGCCTAATCAAGTTATGTACTCTATGTAATTAGTCATGTTAATATCAGAGCAGCCTATACAAATTATACAACAACAAAATTTAAATAAAAAAAATGGATAAAACGTACCTTCTGCATATCTGAAATGAAACAGAGCTTGTTTTGCTTATAATCTCCCAAGTCTTGGTGAAGTAATTCCAAGAACCACCTCCAGTATTCAGTATTTTCAATAGGGACAATTGCATATGCAATCACATATATGTGATTGTTTGCATCTTGTCCAATTGCAGACAAGATCTGGCCACGATGCTGGGTCTTCAGAAAAGCTCCATCCAAGCCTATGAGCGGTCTGCAGCCAGCTAAAAATCCCTTCTTACAGGCATCCAAGCAGATATACATCTTTTCAAATATTGGTTCATCACCAGGGTTGGGCTGAGGGATAACTCCAACTGTGACAGTAGAGCCTGGGTTACTCCTAAGCAGTGTCAGCCCATAATCCCTTACCATCCCATACTGGGCAGCAGCATCACCATACACAACTGCCCTAGCATCTCCTAAGGCCCTAGTCAGTGAACACTTGCTTAGTTCCAAGTCACATTTTGTCTTAAAATACTGAGCAGCCTCACAGTGTCTTAAGTTAGGATATTTTCTTAGCTTCTTTACCAATTTCCCCGCCAGCCACTTCCTATTAGCCAACCTATTTTTGGTTTCCCTTGCACAAGTGTGATCATCATTGAACGTCTTGATCTGCCAGTAATTGTTCTCACTGTTGTTAGCAGCATAGACAAGCCATCCACAGTTCTCATCCTTACACACTGCTCTCATCCTCACATTATCATTCTTTTTAAACCAAATTCTCCGACCCTCCTGTATACAATATTCACGCACAGCCTCTTTGAACTCCATCTTTGTTGTAAAAGTCATTCCAACAGCAAGCCTAAGCTCCCCAAACCTACCTCCATCTCTGAACACAGGAAAAACCTCATCCGAATCAACCTCCTCCAATTCATCCTCAGAATTTGGAGGAGTCTTCAGTTCTTCTGAGTGCCATGAGTCCCCACCATCGGATTCTTCATAACCTTCATCTTGGGCATCATCATATGCTCCCATGGACCCGAACCTAGGAACTGGTCCAAAAAAATGTGCATCATCCTCAGAGCCTGAGTCAGCACACACGGGACCATCATCATCAACCATTACATCCCTCTTTTGTTTACAAGTTTTCTTAGCTTTCCTGGTTCTCTCCTTCACATCTGTCTTTTTCTTTCCTGCTAATCTCTCCACACCCACATCTTCCTCACTAGACACTAAATCACCATCAGGCCGATATGGTTCATCCTCCTCACAACCATCACTCGCTTCACTCTCTGAGGAATCCTCTGAACTAGACAATGCAACATGTTCTGTTTGGGGCTGTTTTCCTTTACCATTACCTCTTACACTAGCTCCACTAGCAGCTGCTCTTGTTAATGGCCTCCTTCCACATGGTTTTGGTGCTGCAGATTTTACATTCCTAGTCCCTCTCCTTGGTACAGCAGACTTCTTGCTCTCTTTTGATTTCAACCATGGTTTAGGCATTTCAGTTGGTAGCGACATTTTTTTGGGTGGGTTTTTTGGCTTGGTTTTACTGGGTTGAGTCACTGTTTTTGGGGGTAGATTGGGATTTGGCATAGGAGTTGCAGTGGGGTGGTGGTGTATTTTTTTGGCTGGTTTACTAACAGTAACTGAAATAGGTGGAAGCTTTGTAGTTGAGTCTGGTTTTTCGGTGGGAATAGTGCTGTCAATTGGTGCAGAGGTTGTAGTAGATGCTGCTGTGGTGGGAATTGGCTCTGCATTATCATTGGTGTTGGGTTTTGGGGTGGGTTTTGGGGTGGGATTCAAATCCTCTATCACCAAGACCTCCTTCCCTTTAGATGAAACTGCCTCTGCTTCCTCAATGTAAAGAGGTTCTGAGACTCCATGCTCATAGTAAACATGAACAACCCCCTTGTTCTGCTGACCAAGGTAGCACATCTCCATTAGCTCCTTGTCATTTGTTAGAGCCCTTAGACCATTTTGCAACGGCCTATTAGGAACCAGCCACCATGTTTGAGTGACCTTGTCATATCCAAGATCCTTGTGGTAGTCTCGGACAAAGAAGACGTCCAGTTTGTCTGGATCAAGTCCTGGCAACTCAGACACATCTCCACCATTGTAAGTCACACCTCCATCATCAGTGATGAATGATCCTCCATGGTGAAAGAGGATGGAAAGCAAATCATCACCCATCTGCAATTTAAAATTTTTTTTTCTTATATCAGCCTCCCTGAACTTCAACCACATTACCAACTTACTACCTCCATAACTAAAACTACAACAGCAGTAAACCCTTGGACAAAAAAAAATAAGTTTCCATCTTAACAAAAACTCCCTTACTTAGCCTGGCCACTAAGAAACCTCCTCCCGATCAAACCCTAGCCAATACCTCAAAACACAAGCATGCATTCCTAGACAAAACACTCCAAGAAAACGTTTTTTCCCCTTCTGAAGAATAGATTAGCAACAAAATTCAAAAAATAGAGCATCACCACACAATTAAATTTTTTTGGCGTACCTTTATCAGAGAAACCCGTCTTCACAACTCCCTGCCTGATGCAGATGATGAATGCGATCCTCTGGAGCTTACGTTCTCCACTCAAATACTCTCCGGTGAAGGCAACACCACTGGCGCTAGTGAAGAGGGTAACGGAGAAGAAGAGAGCTCTGCTTTGTGTTATGTTTGTGTGTTTGAGTGTGGGAGACGAGACGTTAGTGAAACGTTGAGGGTGGGGGTTTTTTCCGCATAAAACGACGACGTTTTATGTCTTTTTGGCGCCACCCATGAAACGACGTCGTTTTGGCGTGCTAACGTGTCATCAACGACGCCATCTCAGCTTTCCGGTTGCGCCAGGTGGACGAAATTCACCGGAAGGACCACTTTGAGTACCGAAGATCAACTTCAGGGACGATTCAGACAAATTTTTAACTTCAGGGATTATTTTGATCCTCGAGGACAACTTCAGGGACTACTCTGATGCCTACCTCTAGAAATAACTGATCTTTGGTGTAGTATATTAGATTTCCATGTCTAGAAGAATGAATGTAGTGAGAGTGAGAGCAGGTGACGAGCGAGCCGTCACTGTCACTATTTTCACACTAGAATTTCTTCATGTTTTCACTCCCA
Source organism: Arachis ipaensis (assembly GCF_000816755.2). NCBI lineage: Eukaryota > Viridiplantae > Streptophyta > Magnoliopsida > Fabales > Fabaceae > Arachis > Arachis ipaensis. Next base: position 106,609,762 of record NC_029793.2, on the reverse strand, counting down.
GGATTCTTGATAACAATCAGCTAACCGGCGAGATTCCAGATATAATTGGACTTGTTCAGAATCTAACTTTGATGTGAGTGATTATATACATCAAATCCTCAAACAAATTCATTTAATTTGGTATAATTTGCTCATATTTGTTTGTCTTGTGGATACAGACGCTTTGACAACAATACATTAAGAGGATTGGAAACTAAGAGCCTCAACAACCTTACCAATGTTGCAGACCTGTAAGCACTCATAGTTTTTGGTATCATTCTTGAAAATTCAATATTTCCATGACAAGATTTTATTTTATTTTATGCTTTTCAGGATATTGTGCAACAATAAGCTGGAAGGTCCCCTGCCAAATCTTACTAGAATGTTCATGATAGTTTAGGTACGTTAGTTTTAGTTTTAGGCCTGTAATATTTTATATGTACTCAAATTGATTCTTAACATATTAACATATCAACATATCGACATTGATTCTTAACTCGTGTTGGGATGAATTGAATGTTTCTTGTAATACAATGGTGAAATTCTCTAAAATCTATGTTAAAGGGATTTGAGCAGCAATGCCTTTGATTGCACAGATTTTCCACAATGGCTTTTGACTATGAAGAATTTAACAACATTGTAAGTCTTTCTTTTTGTTACTTATTTCACTCTTCTGTATCAAAGTGCTTTTTTCAACACTTTGATGAGCTGATATTTTATACGCTTGTTGGCTTAGTGTTCATATAGTTTTTAATAGGTTTTATTTAGTTTTTATTAAGTTTTTACAGGTTTTAGTGCTAAATTCACATTTTTGGATTCTACTTTAAGTTTGTGTATTTTTGTACCAATTCAGGTATTTTTCTGGCTGAATTTGATGAGATGGAGCAGAAGTCTGATTCAAAGACAGGGAAAGCACTGCAGATGCTGTCCAGATCTGACCTGCTCGCATTCGGAAGAGATTTTCTGGAGCTACAGAAGTTCAAATGGAGCTTCTCAATGGATATGGAAAGCAGCCTTCCAGATCTCCAGCAATATTTAATAGTCCATATGTTGTTTCGGATTAGAAGGCCCAAAACTGGCGTCCAACACCAGCTTCCTACCCTTTCTGGCGTCCAGCGCCCAAGAAAGTAAAGCCCAATATCCAAAAGCCCAGAGATGACTCCCTAGCTGGCGTTTCACATCCAAAAGACCTCATATCACGTGGATCTCATCAAGCTCAGCCCAAAAACTTACCAAGTGGGCCTTAGAAGTAGATTTTAGCACTAGAATGACTGTTGTACCCTTACTAGTCATTAGTTTAGTATTTAAGGGCTTTTATTCATGTCATACAGACAACCATCAAGAACTTTATCACTTTTCTCACTTTTCTCATTATTTTCTTTTTCACCATTGTTGTATACCTCAGTATGAGTTTCTAAACTTCCTAAGTTGAGGGGAGGAGCCCTATTGAGTCCTATGAATTAATAAAAGTACTATTTCTTCTTCTTCGATCCGTGTTTGATCTATCTCTAAGATATATATCCCGATCTTCATCGTGATGAATAGGATGATCTGACAAATCAGATCTATTCATCACACCAAGATGAACGTGCCTGACAAACACCTGCGTCTACTTGGGTTCGTGTGAGTACTTGGAAGAAAAGCACGAGCCAACAGCTATGGTTATACATCTCTCAGACGGTTAATCCACAATTTCGTAGGGGACTTCTCAAGACACCAGTTCAGCTGATCTCCGGGGAGATTAAGGTCTCCATGGTGTAGGCTAGATCCAAGAAGCAGCGTTCTCTGATCCAAAAGATTCTACCTTGTCTGTGGAGTTTTGAGTAGGATCGCCAAGAGAATGGATTGCTATGCGCTTCACCCTCCATTGGATTGAAGGACCAAGGGCCTTGGCTTTCATTCTGTAGCAGAGGAGATCAAGGACCATTGTCGTGGCTTTGATCACTTACAGCCTGCCATAGAAGAAGATCATCCACAAGCAAGGAAGATAATAGTACTAGAGCTACTTCAGAAAGACAAAGCAACTCCAACTCTCAATTCTCAATCTAATCCTATCGCTTATTCCTTTCATAACATCCAAGCATTTATAACATATAATCATTCAAGGTTTACATAATATTGTTCAACTTCTTCTGATTCTGTCTGACTAAGACCTGCAAGGCAACCATAAGCTTGCTTCAATCCACAATCCTCGTGGGATCGACCCTGACTCACTCAGGTATTACTTGGACGACCCAGTGCACTTGCTGGTACTGTCGCTGTTGTACGAAATAGTGTGGGGCTTTGCGTACACATGCACCACACTTCAATGCAGTTTTTGCCTGTGTTTTATGACAGACGGATGTAGGAGGCGAACCTGTCTGGCCAAATACCTGCTGGTTTCTTTAGCCTTCCCTCTTTGCAATATGTGTGAGTTTCACTTTCAGAAATAAAAGAAATCTATCATTATCACTTCTATAATCAATATATTCATTGCTGTTACTGACATTCCAGGTTCCTTAGTCCCCTCAGTGCGGTTCCCCTCATACTAATTTGTGTGTTTGCTCAAAGATTTTTTGTCCAGTCCCTTCAACTTTTTGTTTGGAGTTCAGGTTAGTGCAATTCTTGTGTTGTAAAATCTGTAAAATTTTTCTTTCGTGCTTTCTAATTTTTTTTGGCCTTGCTTAATGATGCGGCTTGCTTGGAATGTGTTGTAGGTCTCTTTTGTAGCCAAGAAGTCATTCCTTTGTGCTGTGAAACTTGTGGTCTTAAGGATCTGAAAGCCCTCGAGTCAAAATCATTAGACTTGAGGTTTATTCTCTCTTTAGTGATAGTAATATATATTGACTTGTTTATAAGAGTTTATATTGACTTGTTTCTATTTTGGAAATGAAGTGCTGAAGGTGAAGGAGGAATGGAGGAGTATTAAAAGTAAGAGTCACTGTTTTTCTTTTTATAATATGTTTATCTCCTGCATATGGATTATGATTTTTAATTGAAAATTGTTTGGCTTACGCAGTTGTTTCTATTTGTTTTTCTATGCATTCTGTAGTGGTTATCACTCCTCCACTCCTCTAAAAATATTGTGGCATGCAGAAGAAACCCAGAGGTCTTAGCAGAACAAGCCGCCAGGAGAAAGAAAACACGTTGAATGGATCTTAGAAGAATTGAACAACTAATGTCCAGTCTGTGCTCATGTATGACTGTTCCTTTGGCAAGATTTCCTTGTAAACCAATGTTGCTTGCGGATTATACTCTCTATATTTAGTTTAATTCTAGACTAGGTTTATGTTTATATTTAGGCTAATTCTGATAGTGGTTAGCTACAAGAGCAGACTGTTTTATATCACCTTTAGTGTATGCTACACTACAGATTTTATAGGTTTTCTTTTTTTCAGTGGTATTTTTTTGAATAATAATTAATGTATGGTTGTTACTTATTATTATAGTTGATGTATCAATATACTTTGATTATGTTTTGAATTATATTGACTTGCTTGTTTATAGTAACCTTCTTTTAGTTTGATAATACGATGAACTTCTTTAAATTTATATTTATTTTGTAATGAAAAATCTAAAAAAATGCTATTTTACCTTACTGACAGATTTACAGACGGATTTTTTGTCTGTATTCAGAGTTTGGGATGATTTTCCAAAGTTCCAATTAGAGACAAAAAATCTGTCGGGAAATCTGTTGCCAATTACCGATGGAAAATTAGTCAGAAAATCTGTTTGTAATTATCGACGGAAAATCTGTCAGAAAATCTGTCTGTAATTTCTGACGAAAAATCCGTCGGAAAATCTATCTCTAATTACCGATGAACCGTCAAAAAATCTCTCTAATTACCGATGGAAAATCCGTTGGAAAGTTCGACGTTCCAGGGAAATGGAGGTAAGAATTTACCGAGGAAAAATCTGTCGGTAACTGGTAAAAATCCGTCAGTAAATAATTTCCGACGAGGCTTTTACAAAGGGACAAAATTCGTTGGTAATTTCGTCGGTAACCAAAGATCCGTCTGTAATAACGACTAAATCTGTCTGTATTAAGCAATTTTATAGTTGTGACAATATATCTATTAATATTATTATTTTATTCTATATTTTGTATTTTAATATATATTTTATATAAATAATTGATTTAGTGAATCATTTTTAGTATACATCTAAGCATAAATATACATTTTATTCTTGATTATTATTAATATAATTCTGATACATTATTTTAAAATAATGATTCATAAGGAGGTATATGTTGTTGCAATAAGGTGAAAATGTTTACTTACAAATAATAATTCATACGATGACCTCGGGAAACTGCCGACAACAATGGAAGAGGACTGGCAAATCCTCGTCACTCCCTATGATGAAACAATCGTGCTTTACATCATCTCGCAGCACTGAGATCGGAATGCGATAGAATAACTTCTGAACCCGTTTCACGCCTTGCAGCCCAAGTTTCTGTGTTATAGAATTCAACAAGTCATCGAATCTCGTCGTAGGTCTCATAAAAATACACAGAGGATCTTTATCAGTGAACCTCACACCAGATCGTGTTTTTCTCTTAATGGATCCTCTGTAAGGCACCAACACTACAAAACTCTCCTCACTAGCCATTTTGTCACTCTAATGAGAGGAATTCATGTTCACACCATACTTATACACGTCTGGGGCTTCATAATTTGAAACAGCCAATTTCGAATTATATACATATAATTCAAATCAGCTAGATTCGAACTGCCTAATGATTTGCTCACCATATAATTCGAATCAGGGTGATTCGAACTACTCTATGCATAATTCGAATCAGGTCTATTCGAACTACCTACGAATTCATGCATGCATAGTTCGAATTGATCAGCTTCGAATTACCCTCCCTATAATTCGAACAGCTCTGATTCGAATTACTCCCATTTATAGTTCGAGTTGGATTGATTCAAATTACATATAGGCATGCTTTGTTTGATTCATGTCTCGTTTTTCTTTTTGGCTGAATTGTGTAAAATGTTTATCCAATTGGCTTATATGCGCATTTTGCCCTAAATATTATTCAAGTGTTGTTATTTTAAAATTCTAATAGGACACATTTACCAAAAGTAGTTTTACCTACAACTCGAAAGATTTATATTGTAATCTTTTATTTTTATGCAAATAGTGTAAAACCCGGTCAAATCGTAATTAATTAAATAATAAATTGAATATGAGCGAATATGATTAGAAAATTTAGCAATTGGAATTTGATAATTTAAATATGATATTTGGACTCAGTGGATTTTTCTGAGTTGGAAAACATAGTTTTCTGCGTAAAAACGCGCACTGGAATTTTGACCGGCAATACCGGCTAAGATCTGTCTGGTACTGCAGCTGAGAAAATTAATTATAAGTGAATGAGGCGAAGAAATTAGGACTTATAATTAGGGAAGATAGAAATATTTAAAATGCGATTTAAAACTCTAATCTTAAAGGTTTTGGCCCAAAATTGGGCCAACGGACAAAAATAAGTGAACCGGGCCCAAGTAGGCCCAAGACCCAACATATATAAATATTAGTTATGAGTATTTCAGCTCATTTACCCTAAAGAAAAGGGTTTGGGATGCAGCTTTGGTGAAGAGAGAAGAGAGGAGAAAACCTACTCCTAGTTCCAACTTCAAATCACCATAACTTAAGTTACGGAACTCCGATTGACGAGCCGTTTGCAGCCACACGTCGCTCTTCTCATCCTCTACAATTATATTTAAGTTTTGTTGTGATTATATTATTTATCTCTGTCCAGTTTTCAAAATTCCTCACTGTTATATCTTTTGGGTAGTTAGTGTTGAAATCTTGTGATTTTGGTTGTTTAGGGATACTCTAACATGGATTCTAAGTGGTTCTATCCCTATTTCATATAGGCTGAGGTAAGAAATACTCAAACCCTTGTGATTTATCAATTTCATGAACCCTAGGTTGATTATAAGTGTGAAAATTGATTATGTTAGAGTATTGGGTGATTTTGGTGCACAATTGGAAGATTGATATTGCTTGAGGAGCTTTGGTGAAGCTTGGAACTAAGGGCTGGTGGAGACTTCCAAGAAGGAGCTCAATTAATTTGGCTATAAGAGGTACGGTGATAAACTACTATTTTATGGTTTATCTTGTGCTAATTTGAGTGGTTTCTATCAAGTCTTTGCACACTTATTCATACAAACTGCATGATTTTACAAATCCTTCCTAATTATGTTCTATGATTGAAAACTTGCTTCCCAAGCTTTTAAATTGTGTATTTTAACTTTCCTTTATGCCATTCGATGCCGTGATCTGTGCGTTAAGTATTTTCAGGCTTTATAGGGCAGGAATGGCTTAGAGGATGGAGAGGAAGCTTGCAAAAATAGAAGGAACACAAGAAACAAAGGAGATGACCAGCGAATACCGACGCGCACGCATTGCTCATGCGTGTGCGTGACTTGAAGCTTTTACAGTGACGCGTGCGCGTACTTGACGCGTACGCGTGAGAAGCAAGATTGCACAGTGACGCGTGCGTGCGTATGCGTGAGACGCGAAAAAGATCATCGACGCGTACGCGTGACTGACGCGTACACATGACGTGCGCCACGTGAAGAAAATGCAGAAGATGCTGGAAGCGATTTTGGGATGAGTTTGGATCCAGTTTTCGGCCCAGAAACACAGACTAGAGCCAGGGGACAAGCAGAGACTCAACACACGTTGACACATTCTCATTCATATAGTTTTTAATTTTTAGTTTTGAATCTTAGTGAGAAATTACTACTTCCTCTAGGTTTTCTCACATTCATAGTTTTAGAGTTTTATGCTTTTGATTTGGATATCGAGAAGAGTCACTACCTCCGTTGAAGTTTCCATTATTCTAGTTTGTTTCCTTATTCCTATACTCTTTTAATCGCCCACTTACCCTGTTCAGATATGTATGTTTCTGGTTTTAGAATTTATTAATGCAAAGAACTATTTTTACCTTTAATTAATTTTCTGTTATTATTTTATTTGAATTTTCATGTCTTCTTTTCTTCCCCAATTATTGTTTATGAAAGTGGCATTCACGTCAATGGAGTAGACTTCCAACTTGACTTGGGAGTTGATTAAAAGGAGACCCTTGAGTTGGAATACTCAAGTATTAATTTTAATTAGAAATTGTTGGCTAACTCTCTATTCACTAGTGCTAATCCTTCCATAGGAGAGGATTAGGACTTGTGAATCAGAGTTAGCTTAATTACTTGACTTTCCTTTATTCGGTAAGGATTAACTAAGTAAAAACAACAACCTCTTACTATTAAACTTGGAAAAATCCAACAAGGATAGAACTTCCAATTAATCATCTCCCGGTCAAGGCTTTTGTTTTAATTACATAAATTCTCTCATTAAATTTCATTGCTTTAATTTATAATCACTTATTTCTTTGTTCTCCAACTCTTAAAATTTCTCGAAAAACTCCTTACCAATAAAATAGCACTCTTTTGTCAACTCGTTGGGAGATGACCTGGAAATTCTACTCCCATTATTTTTATTCTAATTTTGTGACAACCCTTTCTAAATTGATAAGCGGAGTTTTCGTCGGTTAAGAACTGTACTCGCAACGTTATTTCTATATTAAAATTCTTAATCGGCAATTTTCCGCCACGTCAATTTTTGGCGCCGTTGCCGAGGAGTTGCAATAGTGTGCTAAATTATTGATTGGTGTAAATATTTTTAATTTTACATATTTGCGTATTTTATTTTATTTTATTACCATGAGCTGTATGTTTCTTTCATTGAATGACGCGTTCACTACCTGACTCGAGCTTAGCCGCGTTTGATCCTGAAATTGAAAAAACTATTTCACGTATTAGGTGAGCTCGGCATCGGGTAGCCTCTGAGGGTAGTGAAGTGGTTCTTACCAATTCACCAATCTCATCAGAGGGTGAATCTGAAATGCCATTCGAGGAAGAAACAAGCTCCTCTTCTACTGATTCTGTTGTTTTACGTGCAGGTAATATGGCAGAGCCCAGAATGATTACTCTCCAGGAAGCAGGAGCTCCAGACTTTACACTGCAACCGTATCAAGCGCGTCACCCAAATCTTCTATTCTCTAATCAACTTACTGCCCAAGTTTCATGGCTTACCTGCTCAAGAGCCTATCAAGCACCTCAGAGACTTTCAGATAGCCTGCTCAACTACTAGGCGTCATGGTGCATATGAGACTACTATTTGGCTGTGTGCCTTTCCATTTTCTCTTGAGGGAAAGAAAAGGGAGTGGTTCTACACTCAACCTGAAGAGGTCATTACCAATTGGGATTTGCTCAGAAGGGAGTTCCTGAAAAAATACTTCCCAGCTGAAGTTACAGATAGACTAAGGAAAGAAATTTCCTGCATTATTCAAGGTGAATCAGAGACTCTTTATGAGTATTGGGAACACTTCAGGAATCTCCTAGACTCATGTCCCCACCACAAGATTGATCATATGGTGTTGATTAGCTACTTCACACAAGGCATGAAGCCTCAAGATAAGACTACATTAGATGCTGTAAGTAATGGCTCTTTGAAGAAGTACAAGACGGCGACAGAAGTGTGACAACTGATCACTGATCTAGCTGAGTCTACCTGGAATGTCAGACACAGAAGCAACCATCCCAAGGCTATTGTGGAGGTTTCCTCTAGTAGTGAGACTGCTGCTCTCACACAGACTTTGGGAGAGATGACCAACATACTGAAGCAGCTGCAGCTAAATCAACAACAACCTCAGCCTCCCCCACAACAACAGTGTCAACAGCTGGTTCTTCAGAGAGTATGCGAAATATGTGCCTGTTATACTCATTACACTGATGAGTGTTCGCAACTCCAGTAAGAAGACAACACCTTGGTAGCTACCCATAATTTCTATGACTGCCTGAATCAATGATACTATCAACAAGGCGGCAATTATAACCAAGGTGGAAACTACAATCAAGGTTGGCAAGACAACTCCAACCAGGGATGGAGAGATAATTTCAACCAGGGATGGAGAGATAATTCCAACCAACGATGGAGGGACAACTACAGTAGAAGAGGCAGAGACAATAGTGGAAATCAGAGGTGGAACAACAACAATAGACAGCAGAACCAAAACCAGCCTTACCAAGCACCTCACCCAAGGCAATCCCAAGCGCCTCAGAACAACCAACAGCAGGCCCCTCAAATCACTTATCCCCCTTCTTCTTCTAATGATGAGATGCTTCGCTTTCTTGCACAAGGACAACAAGACATTCAGAATACACTTAACTCTACCATAAACGGTCTGAATGCTATTTTACAAGCGCTCGTCTCTTAGATGGATTCATTAACTACCCCCTAACAATCAACCTTCAAGCTCCAGTGCAATTCCTTCTCAACCTTTACCCAACCCCAAGAGTGAAATCAATGCCATCACCTTGAGGTCCGGAACCACACTGCAAGAGAGGAATCATGAGGAGCCAAGCTTAAAGGAGGACATTCAAGTGGAAGATATTGTTGAAATAGAGGATGTTGAAGAGGAGGATGAAGTACAAGACATGGTTGAAGAAGAAGCAGCTCAACCAGGAAATGGAGCACGAAAGGAAGATGAAGTTACAAGAGAAGCGATTCCCATTTCTTTTCCACACCTTGCTAGAAAGTCCAGGAAGCAGATGGAACTCGACCTAAAGATGGTGGAGATCTTCGAAAAGGTTAAGGTAACCATTTCCCTTTTATATGCTATTAGCCAGGTACCTAAATATGCGAAGTTTCTAAAGGATTTATGCATGCATAAAGATAGAATACATGATTTAGAAACTATTCCCTTAGGTAGCTCTATATCTGCTTTAATGGGTGCCATACCAGAAAAATATGGGGATCCGGGGCCATGCATGGTTACGTGTACCATTGGTGGTGTACAATTTTTTGACTGCATGTGTGATTTAGGCGCATGTGTTAGCATTATGCCATTATCTGTATATGATGCTTTGAGGATCCCTCCCTTAAAAAGGTCGGCAACACGTTTTGTTTTGGCAGATAAAAGCATAATCTCGGTGGTAGGAATTGCTGAGGACGTGCTGGTGAGCATTAAGGGGCTCACATTCCCAATTGACTTCTACATCTTGGAGATGCCCCCTAATGACTCAGGAAGACCATCATCCATCCTGCCGGGAAGGCCATTTCTAAAGACTTTAAAGTTCAAATTGGATGCCTTTTCAGGAACTTACTCCTTTGAAATAGATGGCAGAGCAGTGAGCTTCAACCTAGATGAAACTATGAAGCACCCTCCGGAAGATCATTCCATCTTCTAGTGTGACATCATTGATGAGGCTGTAGCTGCAGTTCACCAAGAAGAAGTTGAAGAGATGCACATGGAGCAAGGTGCAAGTGTGGAGAAGCCCTCTGAACAAGATGAAGACACTTTGCCATCATCACCAGCTCCAGATGATCAAGTGCCTAGTCATGAGCAGAAATTGGAGCTGAAACCCTTTCCACCCCACCTCAAGTATGCTTACCTTGAGGATAATCAGAAGCTCCCAATTATTATTGCAAGGGAACTCACTTCCCAACAGGAGGAGCAGCTGCTTAGTGTGTATAGTAGGCATCAGCCCTCAAGTTTGTGAGCACCGGATATTCTTAGAAGAGGGAGCAAGGCATGTCCGTCAACCTCAAAGGCGGCAGAACCCCACCATTCTAGAGGTTGTCAAGAAAGAAGTGACCAGACTGCTTCAAGCTGATATCATCTACCCCATCTCAGATAGCGAATGGATTAGCCCAGTACAACTGGTGCCCAAAAAGTCTAGAGTCACAACAGTGAAGAATGAGCAGGAAGAACTCATAGCAACTAGAGTGAAGAATTCCTGGAGGGTGTGCATTGATTACAGGCGCCTCAACCAGGCTACTCGCAAGGATCACTATCCCCTGCCATTCATTGATCAGATGCTTGATCGATTATCAGGTAAATCACACTACTGCTTTCTAGATGGTTACACAGGCTATTTTCAAATTCATATAGCTCTTGAAGATCAGGAGAAAACTACTTTTACATGTCCCTTTGGAACGTATGCATACAAGAGGATGCCCTTTGGCTTATGTAATGTACCGGCTACTTTCCAAAGATGCATGATGAGTATTTTCTCAGATTTTCTTGAGAGTTGTATGGAAGTTTTCATGGATGACTTTAGTGTATATGGTGATTCATTTAACCTTTGCTTAGATAGTTTAGCTAGAGTATTAGACAGGTGTGTTAGTTTAAACCTTGTATTAAATTTTGAAAAATGTCATTTTATGGTTAAACAAGGTATTTGATGCATGGAAAACTTGTCTCGTAACAAATTTCCCTTCGGCAAGTGTACCGAATTTGTCGTCAAGTAAAAACTCACAATAGAGTGAGGTCGAATCCCACAGGGATTGATTGATCAAGCAACTTTAATCAGAGGAATGTTCTAGTTGAGCGAATCAGAATTTGAGTTGAGAATTGCAGAAAATTTAATGGCGGGAAAGTAAATAACAGAAAAGTAAATGCTAGAAATAAAAAGCTGAATGTAAATGACGGAAAGTAAATTGCAGAATCTTAAATGGGGATGGGGTAATTGCTCATAAAAGTAAATGACAGAAATTAAAGAGAATGGGTAAGATCAGAAATGGGAAGTTCATTGGGCTTAGGAGATGTTGTATTCTCCGGATCAATTTCATTTTCATCTCTTCCTCAATCAATGCACTCATTGATCTCCTTGGGAGTACTCGTTAACTGGTTCCTTAACCGATAACTAGTTCTAAACTCTCTAACTTAATGTTCTTTAACATTAAGCTAGTGAATTCTAACGGTTCCTCTAA
>NC_029793.2:106563317-106597941 GCF_000816755.2 Arachis ipaensis | reverse complement strand
TTCTATGCCCAGAGGCTCCCTATAATTTCCAACCCTCCATTTTAATTCAAAGTTACTCCTATATATACTACTCTTCTGTTCTTCTAGTTGGCTCTTCAAGTCTTGGGTATGGGCCTTTGGATCTTGAGTTTGAAGTAGTTCTCTTCTTCATTGGGCTTGGCTTTACTTGCAGAGAGAAAGTGTGAAGTGGGCAGAGACTTTAGCTCAGGACGTTAGTGGTGTTAACGTTCAGTGAAAATATGGGTTCGAGAACGTTAGTGACAATCACCTTTTTCACTAACATTCCTCACCCAAGTAAGAGCCACGTTATCTTCAACGTTAGTGGCACAAACGTTGCCACTAACGTTGCCTCTTTGTCCTTCGCACACGTTATTGGGACTTGTCTTTCCCAATAACGTTGAGAAGTCTCCCCCTTCCCTGCGTTAGAGTCCACGTTAACTTAGTTAACATGGCTCTTTTAACGTAGGCTTGCCAACCTTCGAGAACGTTAGTGACACTTACCATTGTCACTAACGTTCCAATGTGCCCCTATTTCTCACGTTAGAGTCCACATTAACTAGGTTAACGTGGCTTCTAACGTGGCCATGCTAGCCATCTCCAACGTTAGTGACAAAGTTGAGTGTCACTAACGTTGGCTCATCATTCCCTTATCCATGTTAGCTTCGTGGGAGTTAACGTGGCTCATAGTGGCTTGTGTGGGCTCATTCCAATGTTAGTGACAATGTTGGGTGTCACTAACGTTGGCGATCACCTCCCTTCTTCACGTTAACTGCCACGTTAACTAAGTTAACGTGGGAGTTAACATGGCTTATTGGGGCTTGTGTGGGTTCCTTCCAACGTTAGTGACAATGTTTGGTGTCACTAACGTTGTCGACCACCTTGTTTTTTCACGTTAGCTTCCCCGTTAACTAGGTTAACGTGGGAGTTAAATGTGGTTTATTGTGACTTGGCCAACGTTAGTAACAAAGTTGATTGTCACTAACGTTGGCTTCCCCTTTACTTCTTAACGTTAGAGGCCACGTTAACTAAGTTAACGTGGTGACTAACGTGGCCACTTATGAGCTTGGTCCAACGTTAGTGATAATGTTAAGTGTCACTAACGTTGGCTCCATTTCCTTTCCTCCACGTTAGAGTTCACCTTAACTTAGTTAACGTGACTCTTAACGTGGGCAATGATGGCTTCGAGAGCGTTATTGGCGATCATTTTTCTCATTAACTTTGCAAGTTACTCCCATTCCATGTTAGTGTTAACGTTAGTGTAACTAACGTAGCCACTAATGTGGTTCTTCTTTGCTTCCTTTGTCCTGAAATCAAGCAATAAAGTGCATCAAAGTTCTAGTCCAAGTCATGGGAAATGCAACATCCAATTTGTTGAAATTCATGCAAAATCCTCATGAAATCATGTAAAGTGCACAATGTATGCTTGAATCAAGATGTAAGTGAATATCTACCCAAAACTAGCTTATTTCCTAAGGAAATGCATGAAACTACCCTAAAAACAGTAAAGAAAAGGTCAGTGAAACTGGCCAAAATGCTCTGGCATCAGTATTGTTCTAGGACACATTGTTTCTAATACTGTTATTTCTGTAGATCCAACAAAGGTAGATGTCATTTCTAGTTTACCTTACCCCTCCTCCGTGAGGGAAGTCCGTTCGTTCCTTGGTCATGTAGGTTTCTACCGGAGATTTATCAAGGACTTCAGTAAGGTAGCATTGCCTTTATCCAGACTACTGCAGAAGGATGTTGAGTTCGAGCTGAGTAAGGATTGCATGGAAGCGTTTGATAAGCTGAAGATCGCCTTGACTCAAGCTCCGATTGTGAGAGGACCTGACTGGAGCCAGCCATTTGAGATTATGTGTGATGCCTCCAACCATGCAGTAGGAGCGGCGCTGGCTCAGCGTGAAGGTAAGGACCCTTTCATAATTGCTTATGCTTCTAAGACCTTAGACATTGCTCAGTCTAACTATACTACCACTGAAAAAGAACTTCTGGCCATTGTTTTTGCTCTGGATAAATTCTGAGCCTACTTACTTGGTACTAAGGTGGTAGTATACTCAGACCATGCAGCTCTAAAATATTTATTAGCTAAAAAAGAGTCCAAACCAAGGTTAATATGTTTGATATTATTGCTGCAAGAATTTAACTTAGAAATCAAGGATAGGAGTGGTTCCCAGAATTTATTGGCAGACCACTTGAGTCGCCTAGAGCACATTAAGCATGACTCCACTCCTATCAATGATGCTTTTCTATTTGATAGCTTGCATGCAATATCTGAAGTAGTTCCTTGGTATGCGCCTATAGCTAATTATTTAGTCAGTCATACCTTCCCTCCCAATTTTACTAAGCATCAGAAAGACAAGCTGAAAAGCGAGTCCAAATATATTATATATGGGATGACCCATATTTATGGAGGTATGGTGCTGACCAGATAATTAGAAGGTATGTGCCTCAATCAGAATTCCAGTCAATTTTAGAAGCCTACCACTCCTCTGAGAGTGGTGGACATTTTGGTCCTCAAAGAACAACTAGAAAAATTTTAGACTGTGGATTCTGGTGGCCCACTCTTTTTAAGGATGCTACTGCCTTCTGTAAATCTTGTTCCCCATGCCAAAGGTTTGGAAATATATCCAAGAGGAATGAGATGCCCCAACAGCTTATGTTATTCTGTGAAATTTTTTATGTTTGGGGCATTAACTTCATGGGTCCATTTCCAAACTCTAGTGGTTTCTTATACATATTGTTTGCTGTAGATTATGTTTCTAAATGGGTGGAAGCAATTCCTACTCGTACTGACGATGCTAACATTGTTGTCTCTTTTGTTAGAAATAATATTATCTGTCGCTTTGGATCACCACGAGCAATCGTGAGTGATCAAGGAACTCATTTTTGTAACAGGAGATTAACAGGTCTACTGAAGAAACATGGCATTGTGCACAAGGTAGCAACAGCTTACTATCCCCAGACCAATGGGCAAGCAGAGGTGTCTAACAGGGAGATAAAGCGCATTCTGGAGAAAATTGTCAAGCCTCATAGGAAGGACTGGAGCACCAGACTTGTAGATGCGCTATGGGCTTATCGGACAGCATACAAGACACCCATAGGAATGAGTCCCTTCCGCCTAGTCTACGGAAAGCCTTGTCACCTCCCAGTGGAGGTGGAGCACAAGGCTTTCTGGGCTGTAAGGGAATGCAACATGGGATTTGACAAGGCTGGTGCTGAAAGGAAGCTGCGACTAGCAGAGCTGAAAAACCTTCGACTGGAAGGATATGACAACTCCATCCTATACAAGGAGAAGGTGAAGGCTGTACATGACAAACATATCAAGAGAAGAGAGTTCAGACCTGGGGACCTAGTTCTCCTTTAAAACTCAAGATTGAGGCTCATGCTAGGCAAGCTGAGATCAAGGTGGGAAGGCCCCTATAGGGTGGAAAAGGCAAAGCCATACGAAGTCTTCCACCTGAGTCATCCTTCAAGTTCCAAATACATCAAGGTCAATGGACATCACTTAAAGCTGTATCATGGTGAGAAAATGAAGGACAATAAAGAGCTAGAGGTCTTCTTCTTGGAAGATCCACCAACAGAAGCAGACCTAGAAAAATTTTAGACTGTGGATTCTGGTGGCCTACTCTTTTTAAGGATGCTACTGCCTTCTATAAATCTTGTTCCCCATGCCAAAGGTTTGGAAATATATCCAAGAGGAATGAGATGCCCCAACAGCTTATGTTATTCTGTGAAATTTTTTATGTTTGGGGCATTAACTTCATGGGTCCATTTCCAAACTCTAGTGGTTTCTTATACATATTGTTTGCTGTAGATTATGTTTCTAAATGGGTGGAAGCAATTCCTACTCGTACTGACGATGCTAACATTGTTGTCTCTTTTGTTAGAAATAATATTATCTGTCGCTTTGGATCACCACGAGCAATCGTGAGTGATCAAGGAACTCATTTTTGTAACAGGAGATTAACAGGTCTACTGAAGAAACATGGCATTGTGCACAAGGTAGCAACAGCTTACTATCCCCAGACCAATGGGCAAGCAGAGGTGTCTAACAGGGAGATAAAGCGCATTCTGGAGAAAATTGTCAAGCCTCATAGGAAGGACTGGAGCACCAGACTTGTAGATGCGCTATGGGCTTATCGGACAGCATACAAGACACCCATAGGAATGAGTCCCTTCCGCCTAGTCTACGGAAAGCCTTGTCACCTCCCAGTGGAGGTGGAGCACAAGGCTTTCTGGGCTGTAAGGGAATGCAACATGGGATTTGACAAGGCTGGTGCTGAAAGGAAGCTGCGACTAGCAGAGCTGAAAAACCTTCGACTGGAAGGATATGACAACTCCATCCTATACAAGGAGAAGGTGAAGGCTGTACATGACAAACATATCAAGAGAAGAGAGTTCAGACCTGGGGACCTAGTTCTCCTTTAAAACTCAAGATTGAGGCTCATGCTAGGCAAGCTGAGATCAAGGTGGGAAGGCCCCTATAGGGTGGAAAAGGCAAAGCCATACGAAGTCTTCCACCTGAGTCATCCTTCAAGTTCCAAATACATCAAGGTCAATGGACATCACTTAAAGCTGTATCATGGTGAGAAAATGAAGGACAATAAAGAGCTAGAGGTCTTCTTCTTGGAAGATCCACCAACAGAAGCAGACTGAGCTTGTGGACCGTCCAACTTAAGGACGTAAAAGCAAAGTGCTGGGTGGGAGACAACCCACCATGGTATGATCGTCCCTTTTCATCCCTAGTTTTATTTTAATTTTGTTTTTCACAGTACTCATTCATAATTTTTGCATAATTATCTGCATTCTGCATTCTGTATTCTACATTCTGTATAAAAAAAAAAGGTGTTCGACGCACAAGCGTCGCTGACGCGTACGCGTCATGCGTGACTTCGGAACACCAAGGTAGTAACTCGAGAGTTACGCAGGAGTGGCACAGGAAGCGTGCCTTGCGCACAAGCAAGACCACGCGTACGCGTACCTCACGCGTGTGTGTCGTCTGCACTTTCAGCAACCCACGCATAAGCCTCCCTGACGCGCACACGTGGTTAGGGAAATCGGCGTATAAGCGTGCTAACCCGAGAGTTGTGCTGCCCTCGCGCTGGAACTGTGCTAGAGGCATAAATTTAGCCACATGTATGTGTCTCTGACGCGCGTGCGTCAGTTTCAGTATGTGGCTATCCACGCGTGCATGTACCTGACGCGCACGCGTCGTATGTCTTTTTAGCCCTCATGCGTATCAACCCGAGAGTTGTGCGTGCGCGGGGTTGCCTTCGCGTTATTGGCACAAACCACTATCCGTCGCTTCAACTTCGCACAACCCACGCGTACGTGTGCTGTACGCGTACGCGTTGTATGCGACGCACAATTAAACCAGTCAGCCGCCAGATTTCACTTATCCCCTCTCCCAATCCTAATTCTCTTTCAATCCTTATTCTTTCTTCTTCCTTCTTTCTTCCTTATTCCTTCTTACTATCTACTACTTTCTTCTTCCCTTTTTCATCTTCTACCTAAGGTTTTTCTTTTCCTCTACTCTTTCCTTCTTCTTTTAATCAGTGCATTTATTTACTTTTCTTTCTTCTTAATTTTTCTTTTGCTTGGTTATTTATGGTTTATTTTTCTTTCTTTTATCATGCATATTTTTTATGTTGGTGTTGGAGTTTTATTTTGGATAGTACCTTATTTTCATTGAGCTTGTGGATATTTTGAGGAGTGATTTGACAATTGATATTTAATTTTGACTCTCATATATATTTGGTTTCATTATTTTCATTCCTCTTTTCACATTGTACACCAAGTGTTTGTAAAAAAGCTCTTATGGCATTTTGAATCCTATTTTTTTACTCTTTTACGTAAATGCCCCTTTTTCACAACATTTGGAATCCACATATATTTGGGATTATCATTCACAATTGTCATCATATACAAGTGCTCTTTAATTTGGCACATTTATTAATTGATTCTTGAGTTATGCTTCTTATGCCTATTCCTTGCATGCATTTACCCTCTTGCATTTATTTCATATGAATTGCCCTTTTGCTCTTAATTGAGGTCTTACCTACATGTTGTAGCTACCATGTATTTAAGCTATTATCTTTTCTTTGGCATTTATTATTACTTGGAATTTTCTTCCTTCTAGTTTTTAGTTATATATCTTTCACATTCTTCCTCTTTCCTTCTTCCTTAGGCATGGGTACCAAGAAAGGAAAAGAGAAGGCCACTGACAAGACACCAGCACATAAAGGAACCAAGAGAACACCGGCTAAGGCACCACTATCTACCAGCGTCAAGCCACCAACAAAGCGGGTTAAGAGGATCATTAAAGTTGATGCAGCAGAGATAGCCTTTCCCGCCCAGGACTCCACACAGTTCCCTAACCATTATTGCGAACAGATGTTCCCCATCCTCGCCGAGAGGAACTACAATAATGAGCATCTGCTCATTGTTCCAACACACTTTGTTGATTTTGTGGAGCCCCGAATTGAGAGGAGACAGTGAGGATTTTTTAGGAGGTAGCCGCAGGAGGCCAACTTATCATGGGTAGTTGAATTCTACTCCAACTTCTACTTGCCTACCCTGCAGACTGTCTATGTTCGTCAGCGACAAGTCCCTGTCTCCGAGAGTGCCATATAGCGAGCACTAGATCTTTCACCTAGTCCAAAGGGATTGGTTGCATATCATGAGGCTTCTCTTAAGCGCCAGATGTATCAGTTTGACTGGGCTAGTGTCCTTGGAATTATAGCCTAACCTGGCAGCACCTGGATCTATGGGCAGCATCGGTCGAAACCCAAGAGCATCTCAGCCCAGTCACTTACATTGGAGGCTCACGTGTGGGCACAAATTATGTCCCACTATATCTTTCCGAGCACTCACGAGTCCACCTTCACTGCGGACATGGCTGTTCTCATCTGCTGCATCCTGATAGAGCAACTTCTCAACCTGCCCCGACACATCCGGCAATCAGTGGGACACATATAGATTCTGGGTAACCTGTCTTTTCCCGCCTTGGTTTCAGATTTAGTCTCTACAGCAGGTGTGTCCTATCGGACTAGAGATACGAAGACCATGATCCCAAGGGCCGATCAGTATGTCCCAAATGGGAAGTACATCAGGCCACCAGTTCCCTCTGCGAGCCGGCCTGCAGGTCCATCTTTGGATACTCCTCCTTCTTCTACTCCACCTTCTTTCACACCACAAGCACCATCCACCCATCAGATGTTCCTTCAGATCCTTGAGCGGCTTGACCGAAAAGACCGGCGGATAGAGCAAATGGAGCACCGTAACAAGCGCCAATACAACTACCTAAAGGAACTCATTGTTGGTACTCACCCACCTCCAGAACAGAAGGACACCCCGGACTCCCCCTCATCCAGTAGCACCGGAGCCATGGCGAACCAGGCAGCGGAGGCGATGCTTCCAGCCCTACCTTGCTCCTTACTGATGACACGGAGGATCGTGCTAAGCCTTAAGTGTGAAGAGGTCAGTCCTTGACTTTCGGAGGTAATCTCTCTCTTTTAACACCAATATGTTAGTTTTTCTTTTGTTAAATAGGATAGATTGCATGATAATAATTGCTTGTATGAATGTTCTGCTTGGCTGAAATAATAAGTTTCTTTTCAAGACCCTATTTTATAATATTTCACTAATTTAAATTGAAAATTTGTGTTAAACTTGTTTGAGGATTGTAATTCGGAACATGAATTA
The DNA here is from genome assembly GCF_000816755.2 of Arachis ipaensis. Lineage (NCBI taxonomy): Eukaryota > Viridiplantae > Streptophyta > Magnoliopsida > Fabales > Fabaceae > Arachis > Arachis ipaensis. The sequence continues at coordinate 106,590,237 of NC_029793.2, read as the reverse complement.
TAGCTAAGAACACACAACCAGTGTTCTGAAAACCGAACCAGACCATCCGGTTCAACTGGATTAACCGGGAATCGGTCTTCTAATCGGTTCGGTCGAGGTGCAAAACCGTCTGATAGAAAACCGGTATAAAAACCGGTCGAACCGGCGGTTAACCGGTGAACCGGTAGAACCAAACGGTTTTTTAACGGTTTTATAGCTCAGCATATAAAAAGGTTGAGAGCAGTATCCTTCTCAGTTCTCTTCCCTCACACAAAAACGGAACCCTAACCCACTATTCCTCTATCTCTCAGCAACCAGCAGCAGCAGCCACCGCCTCCGTCACCGCCGAACCCTTCTCGTGAGCCAAAGGGTGCCGTCGCGCCGGCAGTGACGGAAAGAGGGTCAGATCGAAGTCCTTGGCCGTCGATCCTCTTCTCCTCCACGCCGTCGCCTCTGTACTTGCATGTCGAAGCTCGTTGCCTTCTTCTACTCTTCTCTACATTGTCGTCGTGGTTGTGGACTTGCAGATCAAGGAGCTGTCAGTTTGAATCCTATCCTCGTCTCTGCCTCGCCGTTCTACCCTCCCCGGAAAATGAGTTTCGTTCCTCCCTCGTCTTGGTCTCCGTCTCTGTCTCGCCATTCCTCCCTCGTCTCTATCTCTGTCTCACCGTTCCTCCTTTGCTAGTAGTTGAGTTTTGTTCCAACCTCGTCTGTCTCTGTCTCTATCTCTGGGTTTTATTATTCTAAGTTTCTGTTTTTGTATGACTCTGGAACAGAATAATGTTTATGATTATGAGTATGCACGGCTGAAATCTATGTTTGCTTCCTTATGTTTGTTCATTTTGTTTTATTGATTCTGAGTTACTGTGATTATTGAGTTGCTGTTCTCTGATGATTGAGTTGCTGTTCTTTTGTGTTTTTTTTTATAAGTTAGGGTTATTGGGGGTGTGATTTGCTGAACTTGAATTGTGAGTGTCCTTGGATTGTGAGTGTATCTGAATTTCAATTTCTGAAGGTTGAGTTGCTGAATATTCTGATGCTTTTGGATTTTCTGGCTTGTATAGTTGTATGTATTTGGATTGGGAGCGATTATTCTGGTTCTAGGTATTTATATTGATCATTTTATTAGAATCTGAGAGTTAATTAGAAATAAAAAATTTTTAATATTTAATTATTTATGCTAATTATTATTTATGTTAATTATTTTAATTATATATTAAATTTTTAATAATTTTATTGTATATTTAATTAAACCGGTCTAACCACGGTTCGATTCCGGTTGAACCATTGAATCATTAAACCAGTTACTTGACCGGTTTAATGACCGGTTCGGTTTTTGCAACCTTGCACACAACCTATGAGATTTGAGCTTAATTATATGGTTACATTATTTAACCATGAATTTTTATTCTTGTGTGTTTTCTTATCTATGATTGCAATCTATAGTTTGTTCCATTCTATATGTCTATTGTTTAGTGTATTTACATACATACATATGATTGAGGCCATCATTTGTTATTAGCTCACTTATCCCAAATAGCCTATCATTTTAATTACCTTTATTTGCCACTTTGAGCCTTTTAATCCCCATTTGTTCTTTATATTACCACATCACTAGCCTTAAGCGGAAAAACAAGTAATTACCTTATTTGAATCTTTGGTTAGCTTAAGATAGTGTGTTAACTAAGTATGGGGAATTGTGGGAAACCTGGGTTAATAGAAATATGTTGTGTTTCCACTTTATTTAAATATTGGAAATTTGGGTGCCTACTCATGTGAAACTAGAAAAACCATATGCGTTGAAATGTTATGTTTGCTTTCATGTTCATAAAAAAATCAATTTTACAGCATAAATAAATAAATAAATGAATAGGGGACAAAAATCACCCCAATGTTAAATTCAATAAAAGATCAATGCATATATGGTGAAATTAAAGAAAAATTTAATACATGAGTATGTGATGTAAAAGTGGGAATTTTGGATAGCTAGGCATGATTTTAGAGTTACATAGAGTGTGTGTGTGTGTTAGGTGAGAGCTTAGGTTAGTCAAAGATTCATATTATAGCTCACTTGGCCATACATATATCATCACCTTTACCTTAGCCCCATTACAATCTTGAAAAGACCTCATGATGTTTGCATTTGTACATTAAATATTTGTTGATTTGTTAGATGAAGAACAAAGTTTTAGAAAGTATGACTAGAGAAGAGTAGAGTGATTAACCCTAGACACTTGAGAGATTAGAGTGCATATATACTACCAGTGAGGGTTCAATGCTTGATTCTATGTTCCCTGATTTCATGAGCTATCTTCTTACAAGTTTACTTGTCTTTACTGTATGATTTGAATTAGTAAAATCAGATTTATGTTTGTCTTAGAGAACTTGTTTACTTTTAACCAAGTAGGCAGAAACATCTTAGCATATAGTTGCATTCATATATAGGTTGCATCTCATGAGTCTTACTTTCCTCCATTCATTCCTTTTGTCTCCTTGAGCTTAGCATGAGGACATGATAATGTTTATATGGTTTAAGTTTCATTTAAGTACCGTGTGGTGTGATGAGAATTCCTAGGCTAGATGCCCCTAGGATTAAATTTGGATTATGCAAATGGTTGGTACTAATATGTATAGTTGTTATGTAATGAGAATCGATGTTTGAGTTGAGAATTGTATGAATTTGTATGTTTGGTGTGTTGAGAATTTGATGAATTGAATAATGAATATTGGTTTGTAGAATGTGCTTTTAAATTGTGAATTTGGGCCGGAGGCCATGAATTTTGTGCCGGAGGCCGAAAAGAGGTAAGGAAGGTAAGTTGATATGTGTGTTGTGTGATTATATAAGAGATTGGATGGATTTTAGTTATTGAATGTGTGAATAATTGGTTTGGTTATTGAATAATAAGGTTTGAAGAATTGAGGTGTGGAATTTGATAGTTTTGGATGAAATTGTGTAGAGGAGGTAGGTTTGGTTTGGTTGAGTGTAATTATGTGAATATGGTTGGGTTGTGGTCATTTTAACTTAGTAAAATCTTTGGCTGAACGCACCCACGCGTATGCGTGGCCGACGCGCACGCGTCGTTTTCAAATACTCTCCATCCACGTGTGCGTTTGGTCGACGCGTACGTGTCGATGGGCTAAATCAGTTGCCCAATCAAAATTCCCGAGAGTTGTGCTTGGGTTGTTCCAGTTTTGTGCCTGGGGCACAAAACACACCCACGCGTACGCGTGGCTGACGCACAGGCGTCACTTGGCTTTTCTCCCACCCACGCGTGCGCGTGGGGGACGCGTACGCGTTACTGTAACTTTCCTGCTTTCCACGCGTGCGCGTGGGCGACGCGCACGCGTGATCCCGTTTTCACCCCAAAGCTGATTTTGAGTTTTTAAAGCCAAATTTCAAATTCCTAAGCCTCCATTTTCATCCTCTAGGTCTTAACTCTTTATAGCATGCCTAGTAATGAAAAGATGCTAGGACATGTGGTAACTTGTGGATGAAGTAAAGTGAGAATCAATGATGAATGATGATTGTATGAATTGTTGAGGATGATGGTGAAGGCGCTGTGTATGTTATGAGCCAGATGGCTATGATAAGCATTGAATTATGGGTGAGTATGTATATGTATATTAATGATTAAATGATTATGATTGATTAAGGAGGCTTGAACATGTGGCGAGTATGCCGGAAATACATATATAATTAATGAATGAATGTGGTAAACGAATAATGATGGAAAAATGTTGAATGTGACGTGTGACCCCGGGTAGTAGGCAGTGGCATTGTCCACTTGCTCCGGGTATGAGAAGGGAAAGGAGGATTATGATAAATGAGTTTAATTATGGAGTTTGAATAAATGTGTATATTGTGATACCTAGGTAATAGCAAGGGTCGAGGTTCATCCCGCTTGCTCCGGGTCATTGTCTAAGAATTGATAATAATGAAGGATGATTATGAATAAATGTGAATTTGAGATACCTGGGTAGTAGTAAGGGTGGTGGTTCATCCCGCTTGCTTCAGGTTAATGTTTGAGATTTGGTAACAATGAAGATTGATAATATAAATTGAGATTGAATGAATATATGTTTGAGATACCTGGGCAATAGCAAGGGTTGTGGTTCGTCCCACTTGCTCCGGGCCAATGCTTGAGATACCTGGGTAGTAGCAAGGATGGTGGTTCGTCCCGCTTGCTCCAGGTCAGAGATTGTGATGCCTGGGTAGTAGCGGCAGTAGTGGTTACTCCACTCGCTGCAGGTTGAGCTTTTAAACACCCGCCTGGGTAGTAGCCGCAGTAGTGGTTATTCCACTAGCTCTGGGTTGAGCGGATAGTAGCAAGGGGGTTATAGCTCAAACCTACTTGCTCCGTAATGGTTGTTTCTATCCATGGTTAGCTACCAGGACGTGTCGGGTTGGCTATATAATCGACAGATGATATCATCAGCCATAGGACAGGCATACATCATTTGCATATGTTTGAATTGTTTGGGTTTGCCTATTTGTTTTGGATTGCTATATCATATATGCTATGTTACCTGATTATGTGCTATTTGTTCTACTTGTACCTTATTGTGTAATACTTGCCTGTATTGCTTGTGTATGTACAACTAAGAGGTCCCTCATGCTGGTGTCGGTTGACGCTGAGGGCTGTGCTTGATAAGATGAATTGATGATGTGATTGGATAATGATGATGACTATTGAATGAGATAATTGAGTTTCATGGGTAGACGCAGTGAAGTAATTTCACTTGCTCTAGGTGAGAATATATGATAACGATATAGAATTGTTGAGACAGAATAACTGGTGATGGTTTAGTTTTGTGATTCTGATTCTGATTCGTTGGAAGGTTAGAAAGTTGAGAAGCATGAGGAATATGAACTAGATTTAGCATTCCCTTATGACAGTGGCCTATTTATGGATTAGCAAGAACATAAGATGAATATTTAGTGAAAGGAAGTATTAGGATGCTTGGTGAGTTTTTATTAAAATGCATTGTATTTATTTGGCACTTTTACCGTACTGGGAACCCATGGGTCGAGGGTTCTCATTCCGTATATATCTCTTGTTTTTCAGATACAGGTCCAGGTGCTCAGAAGTGAGCTGTGGTTCATCTGAGAGATGGCAAAGATCTTTATATTCTCTACTTTATATTTTTGCTTAGAACCTCTCTACCTTTACTTTGAAAAGCTTATATTATGTATTGAACTCTTTTGAACTTGCCTATAGAGGCTCTTATGTTTCTTGTGGGAGAGATTAGGAGTCTGTTGTCAGCTACTTTCATACTGTACCCTAGCCGGCCTAAACTTCGCAGGTCGCGACTAGTGGCTATTTACTTATGTTATATATATCTATATGTTGTCCATCTCTTAATCTCCTTTATGTATTTATTCTTATATCGCTTTTCGACTTTACACTTTATCTCTTAGTTGTCGTTACGTGAGTGATACGACTTCGCAATTTTATGTTTACTATTTTCAGGCTTCTCGATTAATATTCCTTCTCGATACCGACTTTCGTGGGTTAGTTACTTCCTTTTTTAACACCAATGTTTAATTTGTTAGTTGTTGCATTTGCATGTTTGTTCGATTTTGTGCATATTCTACCGCTGCTTGGTTGATGTAATAATTATTTTTTTCAAAAAACTTTTTATAGCACTTCACTAATTCAAATTAAAATTTTTATTAAACTTGCTTAAAGAATTTTATTCTGGAACATGGTTTAGAGCTCGAACACACAAAACCAGTGAGATTTTAAGCCTATTTGATTGGTTGCATTTTATCAACCAATATTTAATTTTGGCATGTGTTGTTCTCTCTAAAATTGTAATCTATGTCTTGCTTAATTCTATATTTCCATTATTTGATGTATGCATGCACTTACATGATTGAGGCCTTGTTTCACTGAGCTTACATACCCATATGGCCTTAACCTTTTCATTATCCTTTGTAAACCAATGTTGAGCCTTTTAACCCCATTTATTCTTTACTTTAGCTCATCACTAACTCTAAGCGGAAAACAATAATGTCCTTAATTTGAATCCTTGGTTAGCTTAGACTAGTGAAAGTGTTCATGATTTAAGTGTGGGGAAGTTGGGTTTGCCAATATTTGGTTTGAGAATTGGGTGTTGTATATTCTTGTGAAAATGTGCAAAACAATAGTTGAGCATTTATTCTTGCATTCAATAATTTAATCATATGCATTGAAAAAAAATAAAAGAAAAATAAAAAAAAACAAAAATAAAAAAAAGAGCAAATAATAAAAAGGGGACAAAATGCCCCAAAGTAAATGGTGTTAGCAATGCATATGAGTTGTACTCAAATTGGGATGCATGAATATGTGGAAAAACATAGGTAATTGATAGTTAGGTTTTATATTCTGATTACATGGATTGGCTTAAGTAGGTGGAAAGTTTAAGTTAATTAAGGATTCAGATTTTAGTCCATTTGGCCAAATACAATCCTACCTTGACCCTGACCCCATTACAACCCTTAAAAGACCTCTTGATATGTGTACTTGTGCATCAAATTATTTGTTGATTGGTAGAAGAAGAGCAAGCCTTAGAAAGCAAGGTTAGTAGAGAATTGAGAGAATCAAACCTTAAACACTTGAGTGATTAGAGTGTATACACTTCCGGTGAGGGTTCGATGCTCGATTCCTTGTTCCCGGCTTTCATGACCTATATTCTTTTGCAAGTTTACTTGTACTTTATTTTATGATTGAGTTAGTGAGTTCCAGTTCATATTTCTTCTTGAAAGATTTGCTTACTTTTAACTAAGTAGGAAAAAGCATTTTTCATTTAGTTGCATTCATATAGATAGGTTGCATTTTATAATCTCTACCATTCCTCTTCACTCCTTTATAGCTTCTCTTGAGCTTAGCATGAGGACATGCTAATGTTTAAGTGTGGGAAGATTGATAAACCCCGTTTTTAGGGTTTATGTTGTGCTTAATTTAGTAGATTTTATCCATTATTCTCACACTTATTCATATAATTTGCATGTTTTACATTTTCCATCCTAATTTCGTACTATGATTGAAAACATGCTTCTTTGACCATAGATTTGCTAATTTTAATCCACTCTTATTAACATTCGATGTCGTGATATGTTTGATGAGTGTTTTCAGGATTTATAGGGCAGGAATGGCTTAGAGGATGGAAAGGAAGCATGCAAAAGTGGAAGGAACGCAAGAAAATGATGTTTTGAGAAGTTGGCAGCGATGCGTAGCAGACGAGCGACGCGTATACGTGACTGACGTGTACGCGTGACAGAGCGTCACGTGCTGCATTATACAAAAGATGCTGGGGGTGATTTCTGGGCTCCTTTTGGCCCAGTTTCAAGCCCGAAAGTGAAGCTTAGAGGCTGCAGAGTGGGGCTGGATGGAAGAATCACTCATACACATTTCATTCACATAATTTTAGGTTTTAGATGTAGTTTTCTAGAGAGAGAGGCTCTCTCCTCTCTCTAAGTTTTAGGGTTCTTAGTTTTATTCCTTCTCAATTTCTGAATTTTATCTTATTTCTACTCAGTTCTCTTCTACTTTTAATTGTTCTAGCATTCTAGTTTATTTATTTCCCTTGTTGATTACTTTATGTTGTCAATTTAGGTTATGAACTCTCATGTTAGATTTGATTTTCCTTTTAATGCAATTTGATGTATTTCATGTTTATTGCTTCTTCCGCTATTTGTTATCATTAATATCGCAATTGTCGATTTTAGATTTCACTTTCTCTTGTTACCTTTCTATGCTCTTATTTTGCGCCTTCCAAGTGTTTGATAAAATGCTTGGTTAGATTTTAAATTAGCTTTTTATGTTCTTAGCTTAGATTGATTAATTAGAGACTCTTGAATTGTCAAAGTCTCTCGTTGGTTGGTGATTGAAACTTGCTAGTTGGCTTGAGCTTTACTAACTCTAGTCTTTGATTAGGACTTGTGAATTCAAGTTGATTTTCTCACTTGACTTACCTTCAATTGTTAGAGGTTAACTAAGTGAGAGCAAAAGGCAATTACTATCACAAGTGACTATGATAATGGGATAGGACTTCCAATTATCAATCCTTGCTAGAACTTTTCTTAACTGTTATTTTATTTCCTTGTTATTTTACTTTCTTGTTCCTCATTTCAAAATCCAAAAAGATACAATCTCAAAACCAATTATAAATACACTTTCCTGCAATTCCTTGAGAGACGATGATAAACTACTATTTTATGGTTTATCTTGTCCTTAATTGAGTGGTTTTTATCAACTCTTTACCCACTTATTCATACTATTTGCATGGTTTTACAATTCCTTCCCAAAATTTGTGCTATGATTGAAAACATGCTTCTTTGGCCTTATATTTGCTAATATTAATCCTCTCTTATTACTATTAGATGCTTTGATATGTGTGTTAAGTGATTTCAGAGATTACAGGGCAGGAATGGCTTAGAGGATGGAAAGGAAGCATGCAAAAATGGAAGGAATACAAGAAGTTGGAGAAACGACTAAGCTGTCCAGCCTGACCTCTTTGCACTCAAACAGCTATAACTTTAGCTATAGAGGTCCAAACGACGCGGTTCCAGTTGTGTTGAAAAGCTAACGTCTGGGGCTTCGATTTGATATATAATATACTATAGTTTCCTTGACGCTAGGCGACGCGACCGCGTGCTCCATGCAGACGCGTCGCAGTGACGAAAAACCAGCGTGGCAGATTTCTTCTCCGGCGATTTCTGGGCTACTTTTGACCCAGTTTTCAGCCCAGAACACATAGATTAGAGGCTATAAAGTGGGAGAATGCATCCATTCATGAGGAGGCTTTTCATAATTCACTTTTCATAGGATTTAGATGTAGTTTTTAGAGAGAGAGGTTCTCTCCTCTCTCTTAGGATTAGGATTTAGGATTTCTCTTAGTTTTAGGAGTGCCTCTCAATCCCAGGTTCAATGTTCTTTTACTTTATATTTATCTCTTACTTTCAGATACTTTAATGCTTATATTAGTTATGTTGCCTATTTGGCTTATGCTATATTCATGTTATGATTTTCTTAATTAATATTATTTGAGGTATTTCAGTTTATTATTGCTCCCTTTTATTTACATTATTGTTATTCCCATCCGAAGACATTTTTATTCCAGTAGATTTACTTTTCTCCTTTTGGTCTTGGTTAAGAAATCAGTAACTCAGGAGTCATCAAACTCAAACATGATTGATAATTGTTATCTTTGTTAATTAAATTGAACTTCAATAATCCCAATCTTTTCTTAGGAAATAAATAGGATCCGAAGATCAAACCAATTAATCCCTTGACCTTCCTTTACCTTAGTAAAGGTTAACAAAGTGGAATTAAGATTCAATTTTCATCATCATTGATAAGGATAGCTAGGATAGGACCTCTAATTTCTCATACCTTGCCAAAAGTTTATCTTACAGTTATTTATTTATTTTACAGTCATTTACTTATTTTAATTGCAATTTACATTACTTGCTCTTTCTTTCCAAAACCCCCAATTTACAAGACTCATAACCAATAATAAGAACATACCTCCCTGCAATTTCTTGAGAAGACGACCCGAGGTTTAAATACTCGGTTATCAATTTTAAAGGGGTTTGTTACTTGTGACAACCAAAACGTTTGTATGAAAGGACTTTTGAAGGTTTAGAAACTATACTTGCAACGAGGATTTATCCGCAAATTTCTAGACCACGCAAAAGTTCTCTCATCAAAATGGCGTCGTTGCCGAGGAATTGCAAACGTGTGCCTTATTATTGGTTATATTAAATATTTGCTTTTTACTTGTTTATTTGTTTTTATTTTTATTTTTATTTTTTTTTCTTTTTCGTAAATTAAGAGGTTATTGGTTTTTATTTAGTTATTAAAAATTTTTTCAAAAAATTTTTTTTCTTGGTGTTCATCTTGATCTTCAAGTTGTTCTTCGTGTTCATCTTGACCTTCAAGTTGTTCTTAGTTGTTTTCTTCGTTTTGATCTAAAAATTTTGAGTTTGGTGTCATTTTATTGTTTTTCTCTTTCCTCATTAAATTAAAAAATTTAAAACTCAAATTTCAAATTTCAAATTTCAATTTTTAAAATTCAAATTTAAAAATTTAAAATTAAAATCTCAAATTTAAAAATTTGAAATTTCAAAATTTAAATCTTTTTCAAAAAAAATCATATCTTTTTCAAAATCTTATCTTATCTTATTTCAAAAATCAAATTTCAATATTTAAATTTCAATTTTCAAATTTTCAAAATTCAAATTTTCAAAATTTAAATTTCAATAACCTTTTAATTTAAAACTGTTTTTATTTTTATTTTTAATTTTTATTTGCTACTATGAACTCTCACCCCTTTGGCTATGAGTCTGGTTACAATTATGTTGCTGGAAGAGGAAATTACAAGGAGAACAGGCATCAAGGTTGGAACAATCAAAGATGGGAGGAGCCACAAGGATTTGATCAACCCTCATGGCAACAACCACCTCCAATGGACTATCAACAACCGCCACCATATGCCTATGAACCCTCTCCTCAAAATAACTCTGGACCACCATACTCACAAGCCCCTTACCACCAAACACCACCATATGACCCTAACCCACATCCACCATACCAACCACCCTATGAACCGAATGAGCCATACGTAGATCCACCCCAACCTCCATTGGATAACAATACACTCATCTCTAACATCATTGGTCTCACCTCTACACTCCAAAATCTTATATCCCGCATGAACCAACCCTCTACTTCCAATATTCAACCCTCAAGTTCTAGTGCACTTCTTTTTCAACCACATAATGATCTTTTCATTCCATCACCACCCTCCATGGAAAAGCACCCACATCCATCAGTCCAAGAGCAAGATGATCCCAATTATGCTATTGATATGGAACAGGAAAGAAGGAATCATCTTCGCGAATCCATACTTCATAAAGAGCTAGAGGAGGCCCTACGGGTAAAGGTAGGAGAGACCCTTAAAGATGAAAGAGTAGTTGAAAGGAGTTGTCATGGAAAGAAAATCATTGAGGATAAGTACGATTTTATACTTAAACAACTGGACAAAGCAGCATTTATTAAAAAGGAAGAAGTGGTTGCAGACTTAGGAGATGCTGAACCTCCATGGGAAAGTCAGGTTATAGAACCTCCTTCCAAGGTGATTGAAATTGATGTTGAGGAGGGTGTACAACCTCCAAAGCATATCATAGTTGAAGACTTGGAAGAGGTTGGTCAGGAGATGGAGATTAAAGAAGAAAAAGCACTACCTCCCATGCCCTTGGTAAGTAATGAAGAAGAGATTGAATTGGAAGAAAGCTACCAAGAGGAAGAGGTTGAAATTAAAGAAGTTTGCAAAGACGCAAAGGTTAGTGTAGAGCTCAATTGAATGGGTCTAGGAAGTTGTTTGGACGCTTCACTGAGAATTCTAAAGCTGAACCACCCGGATGGAATCATGATAATCAACTTGAAGACGGGTGTAGAAACAAGATTTGGGATCCCGGAGGCCATTGGAATTCCAAACATTGGTGGAGATTCCTGGATGAGTTCAAGCACAAGCCACTATAACAAAAAGCTCACCAAATGTCCAACTTAAGGACTTTAACTAAAAGTGCTAGGTGGGAGACAACCCACCATGGTATAATCGTTCCTTTTTCACTTTTATTTAGTTTTATTTGTTTTCGAGTTTTATTTTATTTTATTATATTGAACCTGGAGTTTTGCATCACATTCATATTAACACTGCATTCTGCATTTTTTCAGATTTAAAAAAAAAAAGCACGCACGCGACGCGTCCGCATCACCAGTGCAATGGGAAGAAAAGAAAACGAACAGAAAGTCACGCGAGAGCGTGGCTGGAGGTGCGCCTTTAGCATAATTTGACCCCACGCGACCGCGTCGCCCACGCGTCTGCGTCATGTGGGAACTTTGGCCTCCCACGCGACCGCGTCACCCACGCGGCCGCGTGACATGAAATTCGACGTCAAAAGGGTGCATAGCCGAAAGTTATGCTGGGGTGGTGCTGGACTGGCGCTGGACGCGCAGTCCCTCTCACGCGATCGCGTGCCTCACGCGTCCGCGTCGTACCCCAATAATTGACCACTCACGCGATCGCATGCCCATGTGATCGCGTCACCCAAGATTTGGCATTTAATGATTTTGAACAGAGAGTTGTGCGAGTGTGTGGCTACCTTCGCGCCAATGGCATAAAACGGGTCACGCGCCGACGCGACCGCGTCAATCAGTTTCAGCGCAAGTCGCGCGATCGCGTGCCCCACGCGTCCGCGTCGCTTGTGCCGCACAGCTTATCCTAATTTGCCAAATATCTTATCTTTTCTTCCCCAATCCTAATTTTTCCTCCCTCCTTTCTTACTTACTTCTTCTTCCCTTCTTTCCCTTCTTTCCCTTCTCATTCTTCTTATCTTTTATTTTATTTTATTTTATTTATTTGAATATTTCATTCATTGCATTTTAATTTAGTGCATATTTTTATTTTCTTTTCTAAATTTATTATTTTTTTCTTTGGTGTTAAATGTTCTTAGTCAACTGTTGCATCTTTTCTTGAATTATTTTTTTGACTTGTTTTACACTGTGGGACGATATTAATTATCTGCCAATGCCAATCTTTTATGATATTTGCACTTCATTTGCATTGACATGAACTTATATTGATATTTTCATTACCCACACTCCTCCCCTTTGTTGCAAATTTTGCACCACTGGTATGCCATGTGCTTCTATTGTTTTCTCACTTGCATGTTGTAGCTACCATGTAATTGGGACCCTTATTATCTGGCATTAACACCCATATTTTATTTATTTTCTATCTTTATTTTTGGGTTACTTTTTCTTTTCCCTCTTCTTTCAGGATGGCCACCACGAAGGGAGTGGAAAAACTTCTTAAGGGGAGACAAACAAGTCCATCTGCACAATCCTTGAAGAAAAGCATCAGTTGGAACAACCCGTCCATCTGCACATCTCAGCATGCACCGAGGACGGTGCAATCTTTAAGTGTGGGGAGGTCGATACCGATCTCCATGGGTTAGTTACCTTCTTTTCAACACCAATACTCTATTTTCTTAATTTGTTGATTGTTGCATTTGCATGTTTGTTTGATTTTATGCATTTAGTTACTACTTGGTTGAAGTAATATTTTCTTTTTCAAAATTTTTTTTTTAGTATTTCACTAATTTAAATAAAAAAATATAACTTTTTATGTCAAAACTTGTTTGAAGTTGTATTTGGAACATGAATTATAGCTAAGAACACACAACCTGTGAGATTTTGAGCTTATTTACATGGTTACATTATTTAACCATAAATTTTTATTCTTGTGTGTTTTCTTCTTTATGATTACAATCTTTGCTTTGTTCCATTCTATATGTCGATTATTTAGTGTATTTACATGCTTGCATATGATTGAGGCCATTATTTGCTATTAGCTCACTTATCCCAAATAACCCTACCTTTTACATCACATTTGTTAGCCACTTTGAACTTTTTAACCCCCTTCTGTTTCATAACCACATTACTAGCCTTAAGCAGAAAAACAAAATAAAAATTCCAAGTTGAATCCTTGGTTAGCTTAAGACAGTTATTGTGTATAATTTAAGTGTGGGAAAATTGTGAGAACTTGGGTTAATAAGGGAATGTATCATGTTTCTAATTTTGAATATTGGAAAATTTGGGTACCTACTCATGTAAAACAAAAAAATTAAAAATTCCATATGCATTAAAAAAAAGAGAAAAAGAAAAAGAGAAAAAAAATATGTATAATATAAATAAATAAATAAGGGGACAAAATTACCCCAATGTTAAGTTAATAAAAGATTAATGCATATGTGATAAAATTAAAGAAAAATTGATACATGAGTATGAAATGCAAAAGTGAAGACTATGGATAGCTAGGCATGAATTAGAATTATATAGAGTATATGTATGTTAGGTGAAAGCTTAGGTTAGTCAAGGATTCAATTTATAGCTCACTTAGCCATATATATACCCTCACCCTTACCTTGGCCCCATTACAACCTTGAAAAGACCTCATGATGTTTGCATTGGTACATTAAATACTTGTTGATTGGTTAGATGAAGAACAAGGTTTAGAAAGCATGATTAGAGAAGAGTAGAGTGAATTACCCTATACACTTGAGAGATTAGAGTGCATATACACTACCAGTGAGGGTTCAATGCTTGATTCTATGTTCCCTGCTTTCATGAGCTATCTTCTTACAAGTTTACTTGCTTTTTTTTTATTGTATGATTTGAATTAGTGAAATCTGATTTATATTTGTCTTGGAAGACTTATTTACTATTAACCAAGTAGGTAGAAACATTTTGCATGTAGTTGCATTCATATAGATAGGTTGCATTTCATATATTTTACCATTCCTCTTCATCTTTATAGCTTCTCTTGAGCTTAGCATGAGGACATGCTAATGTTTAAGTGTGGGGAGGTTGATAAACTACTATTTTACGGTTTATCTTGTGCTTAATTGAGTGGTTTTTATCAACTCTTTACCCACTTATTCATACTATTTGCATAGTTTTACAATTCCTTCCCAAAATTTGTGCTATGATTGAAAACATGCTTCTTTGGCCTTATATTTGCTAATATTAATCCTCTCTTATTACCATTAGATGCCTTGATATGTGTGTTAAGTAATTTCAGAGATTACAGGGCAGGAATGGCTCAGAGGATGGAAAGGAAGCATGCAAAAGTGGAAGGAATACAAGAAGTTGGAGAAATGGCTAAGCTGTCCAACCTGACCTCTTCGCACACAAACGGCAATAACTTTAGCTACAGAGGTCCAAACGATGCGGTTCTAGTTGCGTTGGAAAGCTAACATCCAGGGCTTCGATTTGATATATAATATGCCATAGTTTCCTTGACGCTAGGCGACGCGACTGTGTGCTCCATGCGGATGCGTCGCAGTGACAAAAAACTAGCGTGGCAGATTTCTTCTCCGGTGATTTATGGGCTGCTTTTGACCCAGTTTTCAGCCCAGAACACACAGATTAGAGGCTATAAAGTGGGAGAATGCATCCATTCATGAGGAGGCTTTTCATAATTCACTTTTCATAGGATTTAGATGTAGTTTTTAGAGAGAGGTTCTCTCCTCTCTCTTAGGATTAGGATTTAGGATTTCTCTTAGTTTTAGGAGTGCCTCTCAATCCCAGGTTCAATGTTCTTTTACTTTATATTTATCTCTTACTTTCAGATACTTTAATGCTTATATTAATTATGTTGCCTATTTGGCTTATGCTATATTCATGTTATGATTTTTTTAATTAATATTATTTGAGGTATTTCAGTTTATTATTGCTCCCTTTTATTTACATTATTGTTATTCCCATCTGAAGACATTTTTATTCCAGTAGATTTACTTTTCTCCTTTTGGTCTTGGTTAAGAAATCAGTAACTCAGGAGTCATCAAACTCAAACATGATTGATAATTGTTATCTTTGTTAATTAAATTGAACTTCAATAATCCCAATCTTTTCTTAGGAAATAAATAGGATCCGAAGATCAAACCAATTAATCCCTTGACCTTCCTTTGCCTTAGAAAAGGTTAACAAAGTGGAATTAAGATTCAATTTTCATCATCATTGATAAGGATAACTAGGATAGGACCTCTAATTTCTCATACATTGTCAAAAGTTTATCTTACAGTTATTTATTTATTTTACAGTCATTTACTTATTTTAATTGCAATTTACATTACTTGCTCTTTCTTTCCAAAACCCCCAATTTACAAGATTCATAACCAATAATAAGAACATTACCTCCCTGCAATTCCTTGAGAAGACGACCCGAGGTTTAAATACTCGGTTATCAATTTTAAAGGGGTTTGTTACTTGTGACAACCAAAACGTTTGTATGAAAGCACTTTTGAAGGTTTAGAAACTATACTTGCAACGAGGATTTATCCGCAAATTTCTAGACCACGCAAAAGTTCTCTCATCAGACGACCTGAGGTTTAAATACTTCGGTTGATTTTTATTGGGTTTGCTTAAGTGACAAACAAATTAAATTTGGTTGAGGTTTAATTGTTGGTTTAGATCTATACTTGCAATGCGACTACTTTTGTGAAATTCTTTACCGACGATTTTTCTCCTGTCATTCGTCCCGCATGCTCCAGGTTAATTTTTGATATTTGGTAACAATGAAGATTGATAATATGAATTGAAATTGAATAAATATTGGTAGCGTTGATTTGTGTTGATTAGGAATTTCTCTTATAAAAAGAAGAATTTCGTTGTAAGCATAGCTCCAAACCAACAAACAACTCTCGCCATCAAATTAAAATTATGGTTTTGTCACAATTAACAAGCCCCAAATAAGCATTAACCAGAGTATTTGGACTCTGGGTCGTCTCCCTAGGAACCAATGGAGTGCATGCGTATTGGCTATGATGGGGTAAAAAGGGGTTTTTGTTTATGAGATGGCAAGAAAGTAAATTAAGCGAGTAAGTAAAGAAAACAAAATAAAGAACTCTTTGCTAAGACTTGGGTACTTGAGATCACAATCCTAGTTAACACCAATTATTGATAATTATGAGAGGCCAACCCAATAAGTCTACTTCTCGAAGCCTTAAGTACGTAACATTTACTCCTAGACTGGAAGTATGTCAAATAGGCCTAATCACATCCACTCATAAGTCCTAACCTCCCTACCAATTGACTTAGTAGTGGGTTAGCGTCAATGAGCTTCAAATTGATCACACAGGGTTCTCAAATTACCAAATCCATTGTATCCAAAAACTCAAGATCACTCAAGTCCCTTGGCTTAGACCAAGAGTGGATAAAACTACTCAAGAACTAAAGAGAGCATTTCATCAAACACTTAGAGTGCAATAAAAATTGACATCATAAATTGCAAAGATACTAAAATCTACAACTATTAATTGCAAAAAAAGTGAGGTCACAACTCAATTCATCAATTAAAGAAACTTCAACATCAAAATTGTATTAAATATAAACAAATCCAACATGAGTCATCATCACAAACGAGAGCAAATTGAGAAACTAGCATAAAAACTAAGAGGATCAAGGTGTAGAAATGAGAGATTATGGAAGAAACAAGATGAGATTAAGTAATTAAACATGAAATTAAAATATTCTAACCTAATTCTAAAGAGAAGAGGGAGCTTCTCTCTCTAGGAAACTAACTAAATGCTCATGTTGGCTAAACTAATTGCCCCCCCTTTGCTTGGACTTTAATTCTGCATGAAATACACTCAGAAACAAGTTGGATTTGGGCCTGGGCAGCTCAGAAAACGCCCCCAGCGTTTTGCCTTCAAGTGGGCCACGTGAGAGTATTGGCGCGTGCGCGCCATGTGCGCGTGCGCGTCGCTGGCAAATTCTCAACCCGCGCGGACGCGGCATGTACGCGAGCGCGTCAATAGGCGAAATCACTTTTGCGCGTGCGCGCCTGGTGCGCGTGCGCGACCTTTGGTGCATTCCCAATCTTTGTTTCTCCATGCATTCTCCCTTTTTGTATGCTTTTCTCTTCATTTCTTCCATCCAATACTTGCCTTACGGACCTGAAATCACTCATCAAACACATCAAGGCATCGAATGGAATTAAAGTGAATTAAAATCACCAATTTAGGGCCTAAAAAGCATGTTTTTACACTTAAGCAAAATTCAAAGGAGAATTACAAAACCATGCTATTTCATTGAATAAATGCGAGAAAAAGTGACAAAATTCCCCCAAAATAAGCACAAGATAAATCACGAAATCAGGGTTTATCAAATCTCCCCACACTTAAACTAAGCATGTCTTCATGCTAAAATCAAGAAGAAGCAAAAGGGTATTAACATTTATTCAATGCAACTACTAAATGCAATCTATCTACATGATGCAATGGCTTAGTCAAAATAAATCAACTTCCAAGAATACGCATATAAGCACAAGGGCTAAGGTATTAGCAATCAAGTAAACCACAATTGGATTGAATCATTGAAAGAGTTCACAAACTTGCAAGAGAAGATGATCATGGGTGGAAACATGTAATTGAGCGATCGAACCCTCGCCGGATGTGTATCCGCTCTAAGCACTCAAGTGTATGGGGTTGATTCACTCAATTCTCCCCTAATCATGCTTTCCAAGATTTGTTTTTCATCTAACAATCAACAATCACTTTATGCATGCATACAAATATCATGAGGTCTTTCCCATAGGTTGTAATGGGGCTAGGATTAAGGTAAGATGCATATGGTCAAGTGAGCTTGAGATTTGAATCTTTGATTAACTTAAACTTCCCACCTAACCTATGACAACCTATACAATTCAAAACAAACTTAACTACCCATTCTTCACTTTTCTCACACACTCATGTATTCTCTTTTTGATCACCATACATATGCATTGATTTTTATTGAACTTTGAACTTTGGGGCATTTTGTCCCCTTTTTATTGCTTTTCTTTTTCTTTCTTTTATATATGAGAAATTTATTAAAATTTTTTTTTCATATATATACAAGAGCATCAATGTATATGGTTTACACATGATTAATACATGAATATGTATCCAATTCCCAATATTTTTCAACAAGAAACATAAACACACTTTTATCTTTACCCAATGTTCCCAACTTTCCGAAAATCAGATGATAAACACTCTCACTAGCCTAGGCTAATCAAAGATCCAAATTAAGGGATATTTATTATTTTTTCGCTTAGGCTTGTAATGTGCTACAATTAAGAACAAATGGGTCAAGTATAGGCTCAAAATTGGCTAACAATGGAGGATAAAAGGTAGGCTATTTAGGTAAGTGAGCTATTTGAACAATGGCCTCAATCATATAAATGCATATATACACAAATTAATGGACATATAGAATTAAACAAATCAAGGATTACAATCATAAGAGGAGAATACTGCACACAAGAATGGAAGTAAGTGGTTATGTATGATGCAACCACACAATTAGGCTCGATTCTCACATGCTTGTGTTCTCAGCTCAAAACATGATCCACAAGTATATAGCTCAAGCAAGTTCTAAAAAAGATTTCAGCCAATTGGGGTGGTGCTCTAAAAATGAATTTCTTGGAAATTTTCATCATATTGACTACGCTTATCCTAACGCAACATTGTGATTTAGAAAATTTTAAAAATTCTCCTAGTTTACCCCTTTTTCAATCAAAACGCATTTCTTATATAAAAAGGGTTGACTAGATTTTTAGCAATCCAGAAATTATTTTCTAATCACACTCAACAACTAAGATGCAATATATATATATTGCATCTTAGTTGTACAGTAATACTAAGAGTGTGCACAACCAAAATAAAAGTATCTATGATAGCATAAATATGTACAGTAATCCCAAAATGATATAAACCATAAAGTGCGGAATAAAACAAAATAAAGTAGTAGCGAATAGAGATAAAAGTCTGAAGGTTCACCACATGGATGCAAACACCGGTCACAAACGGTGACCTCCCCACACTTTAGAATTAAGCATCATCCTCGATGCTACTAATGAAGCTCAAGATGGGGGTTAACAATCGCATCAGGCTGTGGCTCATGCTCAGGCTCGGGCTGTAGGGCTGGAGGTGGTACTGGCTGTGGCTCAAGTACTGGCTGTGGCTTAGGTACTGGTTGTGGAATGTCGTGCAGGACCTCAGGAGGCTGTTGGACCTCAGTGGTAGTCTGCGTCTCTAGTGGTGTCTCCTGCTGTGTCGCCTCCTCGCTATGCTCCTCCTCCTGGTCCTGCTCGTCAGAGGCGGGAGAGTCTGGAAGTGGAGGAAGCTCAATGCCCTGTGATGCAAACACCTGGTCTATGCGGTCAAGACGTTGCATGACACGACACTCGAAGCGCACCATGAAGCGAAGAAGGTGCCGCACCAACAGATAAGTCGGTTCAGGTGTTGGTGGTGGTGGTGGTAAGGATGCTGCTGCTGCTGTGGAGGAAAAGGGTCCTGCTGCCTCAACTGCCGCTCTAGCCCGAGAACGACGTCTAGCCGAGGGCTTCTCGTGCACCCATCCACCGCATGGAAGAGTAACTTCTTTGTCGTCGTCATCTGGGGGTGGTGGTGTCGCATCATCGTCCTCCCACGGGACATCAGCTAGCTCAGCCAAACTAGTAACCAGTGTAGGAAACGGTATCAAGCCGCGGATGTGAGCTCTCCACATGCTATGCCTAATCAGCTGGGGGAAATACACCTCTTTCTCTTCCATGACACACCCAATCAGAATCAGCATATCCATCGGAATCTCTGAGAAGTGAGTGGTGGGCAGAACGTAGTGGGCAAAGATCTGCTGCCAGGTCCTAGCTTCCCTAGACAGATATGCAGATAGCATCCCCTTAGGCTTCTTGTTGTTCACATCCATCACCCAAGGAGCATCTGGTGTAGCAATTACGCGCCTAAGCGCCTCATAATCAAAAGTCATGGAGAGAATAGCCACCTCTGTGTGCTGGTAGGCACAGGTCTCAGGAGTACCAACTCTGTAAAGCAGTGCATCCCCTATAGCCTCTTCAGTGATCATAATCTCTCTACCCCTTACGTGCACTGATTCCAAGTTCACTCGGAAGAAGTTACAGTAAAACTCTTTAACCCATGAGATGTTAATCCTTCCTAGGTCCCTATCAACGAAATCCAATCCCAACTCTGAAATATGGCCGTTTATGGCACGCCTCACGTCATTGGGAAGATTCAGCTTCTTCTCAATGTTCAGATTTTTCTTTTTATAACGAGAGAAGCGTAGCTCATAGTAGAGGTTGGGGAATTTGGTTGAATAAGTGGATGGAAGTGACTAATTTTCTATATCTTCTTCATTCAACTGATTCTTGGCATAGTTAGCATATGGTATGGGGGTAGAGGTCTTGGAGCGCTTCCTCTTTTTGGAAGTGGTGGCTATAGCTTTTCCTTTATCCGACATCCTGAAAAACAGAGATAATACAATATAAGCATATAGCCAAGTAGGTGTAAAGCTCTCAAAGCAAAGCGTACTCATGAAGTGAAGAAAGAAAGGAGATTTCTTGGAATGCAAGCAAACAGAATTCAGAATTTAAACCAAACTGCAAACCAAGAATTCAAACCATATTTTTCACATTATTCGTTTACTGAGCTTAGAAAGCACCATATCTAAAAGAATGATATAGAGAGTTAAGTTGAAAACCAAAAGAGGTTAGTCGGTTAAACAAGTTAAAGTCAGAAATCAGTTTGAAAATCAGTGATATGGTGATTACTAGTTCAATTCGAAAGGAATGCACAAAACAGGGATGCAAGCATGTTCACAATCATGAATTGCAATAAGTCATTGATGATGAAATATGATATAGCTAGAAAGCAACTAATGTAAAACAAACCATCAATCAATGCAAGGATCACTAGTAATGTTGGTGAAATCAAAACTTTGAGAAACAAGTGAATCAAGCATATTTGACACCAACTCTAGCAATGCATACAAGTCACAAGTTCAAATATGAATTGGAAATCTCATGGTTTATGTGACTTGATGAGACTATATAAGAACATAAGGAATTATTTGGTCACATAGATTAGAACATTCAAACTCGTGTGTGTATGCAAAAGAGGCACAAAATTTAAGGAAATCACAAGTGATGGTCGCTTAGGAAATTTATTAAAACCAGTCAATGATTATACGCAAATCATCATGCATCTCAAGCAAAGAGTTTAAGCAAGACCAAAACTTGTCCCTAAGGGTTTTCCAAAACCATTTAAGCAACAAGCTTCTAATTGAACAGAAATCATCAACTAGAGGTTGCTACATCCATCAAACAAGGTTGATTTAAGGACTATGGTTAAGAAAAATTCGGCAGCATTTCAGCAGCAAATTGGCCATTTTCCAAATTCAAACAGTCAAAGCAGATTCTATATGAATTCATTAACAATTAGAAACACAAAATCATACATATATGAGTTCATATGAATATAACAGATAGCCAACAGTTCAGCAACAAAGCAATTCAGATAAAACAGATAACAGGAGTAGTTGCTTCAATCAGCATTCCCTTCACCAATCCATCACAAGTAAGCAGCATGAACAAATTACATGAACACAGAGCAATGCAGCAAAACAGAGCAATTTTACACAGCAACAGAAATTCAAACAATGCCTAAATCCACTACTCAGCCCAGATTCGCTAACCACCTAAATCAAACTAAACTAACTAACTAAACTAATCCTAACTACACTAATGGAATTACAATAAGCAGTAAAAAGAAGTAGAACAGGGGGAACAGAAACCTGGGGTGCAAAAGCTAAACGGGGCAAATGGAATGAAGGCGAAGTGGAGTGAGAAAGAGTGAGAGAGTGGAGGTTGCACGGTGATGGCGGCGGTGGTCATGGTCGCTCGCTGGAGGGCAGCCGCTGGTTGCTGAACAGAGGAAGTGTTGGTGGAAGAGAAATGGAACGTTGGGGACGAAGGGGGTGTTGCGCGAATGCCCTAGGGCTTCGCATCTCTGGTTAAATGGGGTTTTTAAATCCACGCGAGCGCGCACCGTGCGCGTCCGCATGGGTGATAGAAATAGGGAGATGGCGCGAAGGCGCCATACGCGCTTACGCGTATATGGACGAGTTAAGGGTTGGCGCGGACGTGTACAGTGTGCGTCCGTGCGGGTATGCTAGGCCAGAAGCACAAAAGAGGCCCAGAGTTGGCACAACTCTCGGGTCCTTTGGCCTGGGTGATGCTAAAACACATCGACGCGCGCGCATCGTGCGCGTTCGCGTGGATGTCATGAGCTTATGGAATGGGCGCGGAGGCGCGAAGTACGCCAACGCGTGTATGAAGAAATAGGGAGTGGCGCGGACGCATACAGCGTGCGTCCACGTGGATTGAGACACAGAGTTGGCCCAAAAGTGGCACAACTCTTTGGTCCTTGGCCCAGATAGTTGAAATGGGCAGCCTACGCGTGCGCGCGCTTTGCGCTTGCGCGTAGGTTGGTTTTTTTTTTTTAATGAGCATCAAAAAGAGCTCATAACCTTCCCATTCTTCTCTGAAACTCTAAACTAGCTAAGATGCAAGATTAAGCGTATTTTGAAACATAGGAGATTCTTCAAATAACTTGAGAAAACTTGCAATTCAAGCAAAAACTCAATTCAAAGAATTATCCCTTATTAAAGCATAAAATGTATAAACATCTTAGCAAGCAAAGAAAAATATACCAAGAAGTAAAGAAACTATATACAATGGAACCCAATTCATTCATTCATTATATCTACAAGAGAATGGAAAGAGTTTACCATGGTGGGGTGTCTCCCACCAAGCACTTTTAGTTTAAGTCCTTAAGTTGGACATTGGGAGGCTTCTTGTCAAGGTGGCTTGTGCTTGTATCCATCCTTGAACCTCCAAGAGTGCTTGTCCTTCATTCGGTTGTCAGAAGTTCCAACCTTCTTCATTAAGCTTTGGTGAGGTCCTTTCCAAGACGTGAGCTCCCGAGATTGACCTTCGCAAGATAATCCAGGATCCCATATCTTGTCCTCGCACCCATCTTCTAGTTGATTGCCTTGACTTTGTTCGGGCGACGAGAAAACAGAATTCTCATGGAAGCACCAAACTACTCTCCTAGCCCCATTTAATTGAGCATTACACCAATCCATGCTCTTCAATTTCGAGCTTCCCACCATAATGAGCCTAGATTTAGAACGCCAACCACCAAACATCCTCCTCTTTCGCTTAATTCCACAAAGCGCCCTAAGTTGGCCATCCGTTTCAAGCAAACCATACTCAAGTGGGATAGTAAAGATGAGAGTTAGAAGTTTACCCATCCAAGCGGAGGATTGGATGACGAACTAGGTGTGGGAGTTTCCAAAGATCTTGATAAAGCATGCTCTACTCCCGTCCATCCTCTTCTAGAGGTTTCCACCACTTGGCGAGGTTCTTCAAGTTCCTCCTCATGCCGAGCTTCCTCAAGTTCACCTCCTTCTTCACCAATTTCTTCTATTTCTTCCCCATCACTCTCATCATAAATAGGAGATAAAGTAAAATCTACCTCGTCATCGAATCTAGACATTTTGGGGAAGGACTCTTCAAACTCGGACGGATCATATGTTGATTCGGAATCGTTATAGATAGGAGCATTTGTTGCTTGGAATACTTCTCCCAGTTTTTCATCTTCAGTAAGCCTTGGAGGCTTCAAGTCTTCCTCAACCTTGCTTTCTAATCCACTGGGGAAGGGTTCAACAAGATCGTCAAGGGGGTTGATCAACATGGGTAAAAAATCACTAGTGATGGAACCTACTTCTTGATCAATTTCCTTCGACTCTCTGTTTACTTCTGCAACATTACTTTTTTCTTCGACATCCCCTTCAAGCTTCTTGGAAGAGGGTTCTTCAATTCGAGATTCCTTTATATGCTCAACGTATCCCAAACATCCATCCACTACTTCCTTTTGTTCGCTAATCTCTATCTTCTCCCCTTGTCGTCCTTCTTGCTTGAATTCTCCTTTCTCACCATTGAGCTTCAAGTTCATACTCTCACTAAGCTCCTTGATTGTTTCTCCACATTCAACAATGGGGGTACTTAAAGTGCATGAACTTAGGTGAGACGTTAAGTGATTCACGGCTTCTACCATGCTAGCTATCCTTACTCTTAGCTCCTTAAACTTAGTTTCATCCTCCTCTTACCGCCTTAAGATGTGAGATTCAAGGTCTCTCAGTTCTGATATAAAGGCTTCGTCGGGAGGTAGTGGTGGAAGAGAGGGTTCCTTGGTTAAGGGAAGATTATTGTAATCGGAAGGTGGTTCATGTTGGTGGAGTTCTTGAGGTGGTGTATGTGGAAATTGTGGTTCTTGGGGATATTGGTATTGGGATGGTGGTCGTTCCATATGTGATTCGAACGGTGGTTGATATGGTATGTATGAGTTATGGTCATGTAGAGTGGAATGGTGGTGTGAGGCTTGTGAATATGATGTGTGGCTATATTGAGGAATGGGGTCACATGCATATGAGGATTGTGGTTGACAACCACAACAAGGGTCATCACACACATTGGACTGGCGTACGTTAGGATCGGAATTATACCCATAGGAGTTCATAGGAGGTTGTTGCCATGAAGGTTGTTCATAAGCTTAAGGTTCCTCCCATCCTTGATTCCCAAATCCTTGATGCATATCCTTATTGGAGCTTCCATTTCCTACAACATAGTTTGAACTACACTCATAGCCAAAAGGATGAGAATTCATAATGAAATAGAAAATAAAGACAAAGGGCAATAAGAAATAAAGAAGATAAAATCCTAACTAGTAAAAACTGGCAAACAAACCAAAGTTCAAGCTATTCAAAATATGTACAATAGCCAATAACATAGCACCATTGGCTCCCCGGCAATGGCACCATGAATTTGGTAGCGTTGATTTGTGTTGATTAGGAATTTCTCTCATAAAAAGAAGAATTTCATTGTAAGCATAGCTCCAAACCAACAAACAACTCTCGCCATCAAATTAAAATTATGGTTTTGTCACAATTAACAAGCCCCAAATAAGAATTAACCAGAGTATTTGGACTCTGGGTCGTCTCCCTAGGAACCAATGGAGTGCATGCGTATTGGCTATGATGGGGTAAAAAGGGGTTTTTGTTTATGAGATGGCAAGAAAGTAAATTAAGCGAGTAAGTAAAGAAAACAAAATAAAGAACTCTTTGCTAAGACTTGGGTACTTGAGATCACAATCCTAGTTAACACCAATTATTGATAATTATGAGAGGCCAACCCATTAAGTCTACTTCTCGAAGCCTTAAGTACGTAACATTTATTCCTAGACTGGAAGTATGTCAAATAGGCCTAATCACATCCACCCATAAGTCCTAACCTCCCTACCAATTGGCTTAGTAGTGGGTTAGCGTCAATGAGCTTCAAATTGATCACACAGAGTTCTCAAATTACCAAATCCATTGTATCCAAAAACTCAAGATCACTCAAGTCCCTTGGCTTAGACCAAGAGTGGATAAAACTACTCAAGAACTAAAGAGAGCATTTCATCAAACACTTAGAGTGCAATAAAAATTGACATCATAAATTGCAAAGATACTAAAATCTACCACTATTAATTGCAAGAAAAGTAAGGTCACAACTCAATTCATCAATTAAAGAAACTTCAACATCAAAATTGCATTAAATGTAAACAAATCCAACATGTGTCATCATCACAAACGAGAGCAAATTGAGAAACTAGCATAAAAACTAAGAGGATCAAGGTGTAGAAATGAGAGATTATGGAAGAAACAAGATGAGATCAAGTAATTAAACATGAAATTAAAATATTCTAACCTAATCCTAACATAATTCTAGAGAGAAGGGGGAGCTTCTCTCTCTAGAAAACTAACTAAAGGCTCATGTTGGCTAAACTAATTGCCCCCCCTTTCCTTGGACTTCAATTCTGCATGAAACACACTCAGAAATAAGTTGGATTTTGGCCTGGGCAGCTCAGAAATTGCCCCCAGCGTTTTGCCTTCAAGTGGGCCACGTGAGAGTATTGGCGCGTGCGCGCCATGTGTGCGTGCACGTCTGTGGCTGACGTTGGGATTTTTTGCGAGTAAAGAAGTTCATAAAAACAGTCGCGTTGTAGATATAGTCTCTAAACCGACAGAAATCCCTTCGTACAAACGTTTTGGTTGTCACAAGTAACAAACCCCTTAAAAATTGTTAATCGAGTATTCAAACCTCGGGTCGTCTTCTCAAGGAACTGCAAGGAAGTATGTTCTTACTATTGGCTATAAGGGTTGTAATCGGGGTTTAGAAGGTGAGAAGCAAGTGATTTGAATGACAAGTAAAGTAAATGGCAATTAAAATAAATAAATACTGTAAAGCAACTTTTGGCAAGGTAAGAAAAATTGGAAGTCCAACTTAGTTATCTCTCTCAACAATAATGAAAGTTGAATCTAAATTCCACTTAGTTAACCTTTACTAAAGATTAAAATAAGTAAAGCAACTTTTGGCAAGGTAAGAAAAATTGGAAGTCCAACTTAGTTATCTCTCTCAACAATAATGAAAGTTGAATCTGTTGAATCTA
>NC_029793.2:106552218-106553949 GCF_000816755.2 Arachis ipaensis | reverse complement strand
AAACCTCGGGTCGTCTTCTCAAGGAACTGCAAGGAAGTATGTTCTTATTATTGGCTATAAGGGTTGTAATCGGGGTTTAGAAGGTGAGAAGCAAGTGATTTAAATGACAATTAAAGTAGATGGCAATTAAAATAAATAAATACTGTAAAGCAACTTTTGGCAAGGTAAGAAAAATTGGAAGTCCAACTTAGTTATCTCTCTCAACAATAATGAAAGTTGAATCTAAATTCCACTTAGTTAACCTTTACTAAAGTAAAGGAAAGTCAAGGGACTTATTAGTTTGACCTTCGAATCCTATTTATTTCCTAAGAAAAAGTTGGGATTATTGAAGTTCAGTTCAATTAGCAAGATAACGATTATTAATTATGCTGAGTTTAATAATGTTGAGTTACTGATTTCCTAACCAAGACCAAAAAGGGAAAAAGTAAATTGCTGGAATAGAATATCTTCATATTGGAAACAATGGTAACACAAATTAAAGAGAAAGCAATCAATAACTGAAATACCTCAAATAATCATTAGTTCAAATCATAACATGGAAAGGGTTCATAAGTCAATTATAAAAGTAATTAATCAACTCAAGTGCTGGAATAAATAAATAAAAGTGAAAAGGGAAGCTTAAAACAAAGAAACATAAAACCTGGATCGAGAGTCACTCTTAAAAATTAAGAGAAGTCCTAAATCCTAATCCTAATCCTAAGAGAGAGAGGAGAAAACCTCTCTCAAACTAAATCTAAATCATGGAAAGTGAAAATTGGCGAGCTCCCCTTGAATGGATGCATTCCCCCACTTTATAGCCTCTAGTCTATGTGTTCTGCACTTGGATTTGGACCAAAAAGGCTTCAGAATTCGCTTTGAGCGTATTCTGTAAATTATGATACGTGGCCTCTGTCACGCGTCCGCGTGGGTCACGCGATCGCGTCATCTGGAGTTTT
Organism: Arachis ipaensis; assembly: GCF_000816755.2. NCBI lineage: Eukaryota > Viridiplantae > Streptophyta > Magnoliopsida > Fabales > Fabaceae > Arachis > Arachis ipaensis. The sequence continues at coordinate 106,553,014 of NC_029793.2, read as the reverse complement.
CCTTGCCACGCGGTCGCGTCAGTCACGCGTCCGCGTCGTATGCGTTCTACTTAAGGTGCGCGGTCGCGTCAGTCATGCGGCCGCGTCGCTGCTTCTGCGCTTCTGGCACGCGATCGCGTCGTCCATGCGATCGCGTGGATACCAGTTTCTTCAGAACTCTGTTTCACACTTTTCTTCCATTTTTGTACGTTTCCTTTTCCATCCTTTAAGTCATTCTACCTTAGAAAATCTAAAACTACTCAACACACTAATCATGGCATCGAATGGAAATAAAGGTAATTAAAATAATTGATTTTAAAGCTTAGGAAACATGTTTTTCACATACATCACATAATAAGGAAGGGAAAGTAAAACCATGCAATTAATATGAATAAGTGGGTGAAGAGTAGATAAAAACCACTCAATTGAGCACAAGATAAACCATAAAATAGTGGTTTATCAACCTCCCCACACTTAAACAATAGCATGTCCTCATGCTAAGCTCAAGAGAAACTATAAAGATGAAGAGGAATGGTAAGATGTATGAAATGCAACCTATCTATATGAATGCAACTACATTTAAAAATATTTCTACCTACTTAGTTTAAAAGTAAATAAATTCTCCAAGACAAATACAAACCAATTTCCACTAATTCAAATCATACAATAAAAAGCAAGTGAACTTGTAAGAAGACAGCTCATGAAAGCAGGGAACATAGAATTTAAGCGTTGAACCCTCACTGGTAGTGTATATCACTCTAATCTCTCAAGTGTATAGGGTAATTCACTCTAGTCTTCTCTAATCATGCTTTCTAAA
>NC_029793.2:106552092-106552192 GCF_000816755.2 Arachis ipaensis | reverse complement strand
TTCATCTAACCAAAATTTAGTATACCAATGCAAACATCATGAGGTCTTTTCAAGGTTGTAATGGGGCTAAGGTAAGGGTAAGGATATATAATATATATAT
>NC_029793.2:106516004-106527459 GCF_000816755.2 Arachis ipaensis | reverse complement strand
TATATATATATAAGGCTAAGTGAGCTAACAAATTGAATCCTTGACTAGTCTAAGATCTCACCTAACATATACATACTTTATACAATTTTAAACTACTTTACCTAACTACCCAAAATTTTCCCACTTGTATTACGTGCTCATGTATCAAACTTATTTTTGAATTTTGTCCCATGTGCATTGATTCTTTTTATTTTGCATTTGGGGTAATATATTTTTTTCATTTTTTTTTCTTCTTCTCTTTTTTTTTTTTTTTGTATCCCCTTATTTAATTACTTAATATATTTTTCTTCAATTCACATGGTAATTTAATTATTTTGATTTCACATGAGCATGCTTCCCAAATTTTTAAATAACTTATTCAATTTAATTCCCTACTTTTTCATATCATCCCATGTTTCCATAAAATTTCCCACACTTAAATTTTACACAATATCTATCTTAAGCTAACCAAGGATTCAACTTGGGATTCTTACTTTGTTTTTCTGCTTAAGGCTAGTAATGTGGTTATAAAACAGAAGGGATTTAAAAGCTCAAGGGGGCTAACAAGGCTGATGTAAAAGGTAGGCTAATTTTGGGATAAGTGAGCTAAAATCAAACAATGGCCTCAATCATATGCAAGCATGTAAATACACTAAATATTGGATATATAGAATGGAACAAAGTAAAGATTACAATCATAGAGAAGGGAACACACAGGAATAAAATATTTATGGTTAAATAATGTAACCATATAAATAAGCTCAAATCTCACAGGTTCTGTGTTCTTTAGCTCAAAAACCATGTTCCAAATACAACTTCCAAACAAGTTTAACACAAAATTTTTTTCAATTTAAATTAGTGAAATTTTTCAAAGATAGGGTCTTTAGAAGAAATTTATTATTTTTCAACCAAGTAGTATTTAAATGCAAACAATCAACTACATATGCAATCTATTATGTAATGCAACAATGAACTAATGAAGAAAATAAGACATTGGTGTTGAGAAGAGAATAACTAACCCATGGAGATCGGTATCGACCTCCCCACACTTAAAGATTGCACCGTCCTCGGTGCATGCTGAGATTTGCAGGTGGACGGGTTGTTTCAACTGTTGCTTTTCTCTAAGGATTGTGCAGATGGACTTGTCTGTCTCCCCATGTAAAACGTCTTTCGCTTTCCTTTCGGGTGGCCATCCTGAAAGAGAAAAGGAAGAAGAGTAACCCAAAAATAGAGATAAGAAAATAAAAGAAGTATGGGTGGGTTAATGCCAAATGATAAGGGTCTCATTTACATGGAAGCTTCAACATGTAAGTGAGAAAACAATAGAGGCCATGACATACCAGTGGTGCAAAATTGCAACAATGGAGAAGATAGTGGGGAAAGAGAGATAATATAAATTCATATCAATGCAAAAAGTAATACAGGTATAAAAGATTGGCATTGATTTAAATAATATTACCTAACCAGAATAAAACAAGTCATAAGCACCAAGATAATACCAGAAAAGATATAACAGTTGAATAAGAACATTTGAAAACCAATAGAAAAATAAAAATATGCAATGAATGAAAGTATGCAAATAAATGAAATAAAATAAAATAAAAGATAAGAAGAATGAGAAGGGAAAGAAGGGAAGAAGAAGTAAGTAAGAAAGGAGGGAGGAAAAATTAGGATTGGGAGAGAAAAGATAAGATATTTGGCAAATTAGGATAAGCTATGCGGCGCAAGCGACGCGATCGCGTAGGGCACGCGGTCGCGCGGCTTGCGCTTAAACTAATTGACGCGGTCGTATCGGTCACGCGGTCGCATGACCCGTTTTATGCTACTGGCACGAGGGCAGCCTCGCTCTCGCACAACTCTCTGTTCAAAAATCATTAATTGCCAAATATTGGGTGACGCGATCGCGTGGAGCACGCGATCGCGTGAGTGGGCACTTAGTAGGATGTGACGCGGCCGCGTGGGGCACGCGGTCGCGTGAGATGGACTGCGCGTCCAGCGCCAGTCCAGCACCACTCTAGCACAACTTTCGGCTGTGCACCATTATTATGTCGAAATCCTGGTCACGCGGCCGCGTGGGGCACGCGGTCGCGTGGGAGGCCAGTATTTCCACTCGACGCGGACGTGTCAGCGACGCGATCGCGTGGGACGATTTGTGCCACAGGCACGCCTCCAGCCACGCTCCAGCGTGACTCTCTGTTTGTTTTTATTTTCTCCCCTCTCCTTGCGATGCGGACGCGTCGCTGATGCGGTCGCATCGCATGGCGTTTTTTTTTTTTGTAGAATGCAGAATGCAGTATGCAGAATGCTATGCATGATTCCAGGTTCAATGAAGTAAAATGAAAAGGAAAAAAAAGCAATTAACAAGAAATAAATTGAAAAAGAAGCGACCATACCATGGTGGGTTGTCTCCCACCTAGCACTTTTAGTTAAAGTCCTTAAGTTGGACATTGGAGGAGCTTCCTGCTATGGCGGCTTATGTTTAAATTCGTCCAAAAATCTCCACCAGTGCTTGGAATGCCAATAGCCTCCGGGGTCCCATACTAGGCATGTAAAGCTTCTGAGCAGCTTCAAACAGATTGTTAGGCTCTCGGGGTGACAAACGTCAGAATAAACTCCAGGGTCCCAAGCCTTGCTTTTAAATCCGCCTCCGTCTTGATCTATATGTTTCCATCCGGGCGGTTTAAAAAGCAGAATCTCACCATGGTGATCAAACGTTCTCTGTGATCCATGCAATTGAGCATGATACCAATCCGTGTACTTCGAGGTGAAGCGTGGAACCTTATTGAACCTTGTGCACCAGCTCTGAGTGCGAGCTATTTCCCTCTTACTCTTAAAGCCGTAGAGAGCTCTAAGCTAGCCATCTGTTTCAAGCAAACCATATTCAAGTGAATAAGTAAAGTTATAGGTTAAGGATTGTACCCACTTGAAGCTTGTATTAGGTGGTAATGGCCTTGGGATAGGTGTTTCCGGTGGTTCTGTAAGTTCTACTCCCTTGTGCTCTTCTGTGAATTCCTCCACTTCTTTGCAAGAATCTACAATTGTATCTGTATCCTGGTCAGAGTCTTCTATGTCTTCCTCATCACTTGAGTCATAGATTGGAGGTTGAGAGAAATCTACCTCCGCATCGTTTTCATATTCACTTGGGGAAGATTCTTCGACCTCAGAGAATTCACTTGCGGATGCAAGTTCATTACTAAGAGAGCTAGACTTGTGACTATCACTATCAAGGGAATTTGCTTCTTGGATTATTCCGTCTGATTCTTCATAAACAACTTGCCTTGGAGATTGTACAATATCCTCCTTAGCATCAACTGTAGCGTCCTTGACGGAGTTCTCCTCAGTTCTGGATTCCCATGGAGGTTCAGCATCTCCTAAATCTTCAACCAACTCTTCTTCTTGAACAATGACAGCTTCTTCTACTTGTTCTAGTACAAATTCATGCTCTGTCTTGTCCACTGGAGTTTCTGGTATCTCCTTCATGCTACGCTCTTTGTTAGACTGTTCACATGGGGCTGTGGCTGACCCTTGTATATTTGAGCGTCTAGAAGCCCATTGAATTACTGCTTGCTCCAGTTGTCGAATAGTTGTTTGAAGTTTATTTACTGTTTCCTTTAGGCGAACCTCTGCTTCTCGGGTTGCCGGATTTGGACAGGACACATAGAGAAGTGGTGGTGGTTGGGAGTGATTGGATTGGAATCTGGGTAAGAAAGGATCATATGGTGGCGAATGGTGAAGAGAAGCTTGTGAGTGTGGTGGTTCGAGGTTCTGTTGAAAGGATGGTTTATATGCATGGGGTGGGGCTTGTTGGTAGTTACAAGGTTGTTTACCATTTCTTTTAGCTGGGTATGCACGGTAGAATGGTCTTTGTCCAGGATATTTCGGAGGGTGTTGCTGCCTAAAGGGTTGATTAGATCCTCTTGGCTCCATCCATCCTTGATTGGTCCGACCTTGATGCACATTCCTACTGTAACTTATATTTCCTTCAACAAAGTTAGAACCAAACTCAAAGCGAGAGGGGTGAGAATTCATGGTAGCAAATAAAGATAAAAAGGAAAAACAAAAAAAAATAAACAAGCAAAAGAAAAATATTTACAATAACCAATAATAGGGCACACGTTAGCAGTTCCCCGGCAACGGCGCCATTTTGACGTTGGGATTTTTTGCCAGTAAAGAAGTTCATAAAAATAGTCGCATTGTAGATATAGTCTCTAAACCGACAGAAATCCCTTCGTACAAACGTTTTGGTTATCACAAGTAACAAACCCCTTAAAAATTGTTAACCGAGTATTCAAATCTCGGGTCGTCTTCTCAAGGAACTACAAGGAAGTATGTTCTTACTATCGGCTATAAGGGTTGTAATCGGGGTTTAGAAGGTGAGAAGCAAGTGATTTGAATGACAAGTAAAGTAAATGGCAATTAAAATAAATAAATACTGTAAAGCAACTTTTGGCAAGGTAAGAAAAATTGGAAGTCCAACTTAGTTATCTCTCTCAACAATAATGAAAGTTGAATCTAAACTCCACTTAGTTAACCTTTACTAAAGTAAAGGAAAGTCAAGGGACTAATTAGTTTGACCTTCGACTCCTATTTATTTCCTAAGAAAAAGTTGGGATTATTGAAGTTCAGTTCAATTAGCAAGATAACGATTATCAATTATGCTTAGTTTAATAATGTTGAGTTACTGATTTCCTAACCAAGACCAAAAAGGGAAAAAGTAAATTGCTGGAATAGAATATCTTCAGATTGGAAACAATGGTAACACAAATTAAAGAGAAAGCAATCAATAACTGAAATACCTCAAATAATCATTAATTCAAATCATAACATGGAAAGGGTTCATAAGTCAATTATAAAAGTAATTAATTAACTCAAGTGCTGGAATAAATAAATAAAAGTGAAAAGGGAAGCTTAAAACAAAGAAACATACAACCTGGATCGAGAGTCACTCTTAAAAATTAAGAGAAGTCCTAAATCCTAATCCTAATCCTAAGAGAGAGAGGAGAGAACCTCTCTCAAACTAAATCTAAATCATGCAAAGTGAAAATTGGCGAGCTCCCCTTGAATGGATGCATTCTCCCACTTTATAGCCTCTAGTCTATGTGTTCTGCACTTGGATTTGGGCCAAAAAGGCTTCAGAATCCGCTTTGAGCGTATTCTGTAAATTCTAATACGTGGCCTCTGTCACGCGTCCGCGTGGGTCACGCGGTCGCGTCATCTGGAGTTTTCCTTGCCACGCGGTCGCGTCAGTCACGCGTCCGCGTCGTATGCGTTCTACTTAAGGTGCGCGGTCGTGTCAGTCATGCGGCCGCGTCACTGCTTCTTCGCTTCTGGCACGCGATCGCGTCGTCCATGCGATCGCGTGGATACCAGTTTCTTCATAATTTCGTTTCGCACTTTTCTTCCATTTTTGTATGTTTCCTTTTCCATCCTTTAAGTCATTCTACCTTAGAAAATCTAAAACTACTCAACACACTAATCACGGCATTGAATGGAAATAAAGGTAATTAAAATAATTGATTTTAAAGCTTAGGAAACATGTTTTCCACATACATCACATAATAAGGAAGGGAAAGTAAAACCATGCAATTAATATGAATAAGTGGGTGAAGAGTAGATAAAAACCACTCAATTGAGCACAAGATAAACCATAAAATAGTGGTTTATCACTGGCAAATTCTCAACCCGCGCGGACGCGGCATGTACACGAGCGCGTCAATAGGCGAAATCACTTTTGCGCGTGCGCGCCTGGTGCGCGTGCACGTCCTTTGGTGCATTCCCAATCTTTGTTTCTCTATGCATTCTCCCTTTTTGTATGCTTTTCTCTTCATTTCTTCCATCCAATACTTGCCTTACGGACCTGAAATCACTCATCAAACACATCAAGGCATCGAATGGAATTAAAGTGAATTAAAATCAACAATTTAGGGCCTAAAAAGCATGTTTTTACACTTAAAAAAATTCAAGAGAGAATTACAAAACCATGCTATTTCATTGAATAAATGCGAGAAAAAGTGACAAAATTCCCCCAAAATAAGCACAAGATAAATCACGAAATCGGGGTTTATCAAATATATATTTGAGATACCTGGGCAGTAGCAAGGGTTGTGGTTCGTCCCACTTGCTCCGGGCCAATGCTTGAGATACGTAGGTAGTAGCAAGGATGGTGGTTCGTCGCGCTTGCTCCAGGTCAGAGATTGTGACACCTGGGTAGTAACGACAGTAGTGGTTATTCCACTCACTCCAAGTTGAGCTTTTAAACACCCGCCTGGGTAGTAGCCGCAGTAGTGGTTATTCCACTGGCTCTGGGTTGAGTGGGTAGTAGCAAGGGGGTTGTACCGCAAACCTACTTGCTCCGCGATGGGTGTTTATGTCCATGGTTAGCTACCAGGACGTGTCGGGTTGGCTATATAACCGACAGATGATATCATCAGCCATAGGGCAGGCATACATCATTTGCATATGTTTGAATTATTTGGGTTTGCCTATTTGTTTTGGATTGCTATATCATATATGCTATGTTACCTAATTATGTGCTATTTATTCTACTTGTACCTTATTGTGTATTACTTGCCCGTATTTCTTGTGTATATACAACTGAGAGGTCCCTCATGCTGGTGTCGGTTGACACTGAGGGTTGTTCTTGATGAGATGAATTGATGATGTGATTGGATAATGATGATGACTATTGAATGAGATAATTGAGTTTCCTGGGTAGACGCTGTGAAGTGATTTCACTTGCTCCAGGTGAGAATATAAGATAACGATATAGAATTGCTGAGACAGAATAACTGGTGATGGTTTTGTTTTGTGATTCTGATTCTGATTCGTTGGAAGGTTAGAAAGTTGAGAAGCATGAGGAATATGAACTAGATTTAGCATTCTCTTATGACAGTTGCCTATTTATGGATTAGCAAGAACATAGGATGAATATTTGGTGAAAGGCAGTATTAGGATGCTTAGTGAGTTTTTATTACAATGCATTGTATTTGTTTGGCACTTTTACCGTACTTAGAACCCATGGGTCGGGGGTTCTCAACATCTGAAAAGAGAATATGAAAACTCACAACTCTCACAAACCTCCCTGGACCAAAATGCCTCAACATCTGAATCCATGATTGAAAGGTATGACGAAGAAAAGGAAGAAAGTAAAGAACAAGTAGACAGTAGGTACACTTCTTTTCCTTGCTTGGTTTAAATTTCAATAAATTGGCATATGGTTACATTCTAAGTTTGGTGTGTATGGGGTGGACAATATTTTTGAGCCTCCAGAACTGGCGTTTTCGCCAACGTTTGAGGGCTAACGTTACCTCAAACGCTGCACACCAAAGCCAGTGACCATGCCCTCTTCAAATTATCATAACTTGAGTTGTAGATGTCCAATTGAAGTGATTCCAAGTGGGTTAGAAAGCTGACATTCAGAGCTTTCCAACCATGTATGATAGTCTATATTGGGCATAAAATTGGCAACATGACAAGAGGACAAAGTTGGTGCCATAAATGTGCATAAGGGAGGCCAACGTTAGGGTCAAAGTTAGACCCCTAACGTTGGCACCAACGTTCAAACCAGAGAAATGTGCCAACTGATATGAAAAGTTGGAGCCAAAGTTAGACCCCTAACTTTGGCTCAAACTTTAGGTCCAACTTTGGCTAACCTCAAACCCGGTTCAATTGGTTTACTTTGGTTCTTCTTCAAACTCCAAGAGCAATCAACCAAGGCCTCTTTCAACCCAATTCCACCAAGAGCAAAGGCCCATGATCATCACTCAAAGGCACAAGAGATAGTTAGAACATCAATCCCTGTGGGATCGACCTCACTCCCGTGAGTTTTATTACTTGATGCGACCCGGTGCACTTGCCGGTTAGATTTGTGTGTTTTGGGAGAAATTTACTTTTCACCAAAATACCCATCAAGTTTTTGGCGCCGTTGCCGGGGATTGATTAGATCAACAATGATTATGTGGGTGAGAAGTCTAGATCAAGCATTTTCTTTATTTTTGTTCTCTGTTCTAAGCTGTATCTCATGATTTTGAGCATAGCTTTGATGAGTTTGGTTGATTAATGATAGGTGAAGAAAGCTTGGAGAAAGGTTGAAGCAAAGAGGAATGGCTAGGAGTGAAGAGAGGACAATGGAATAAGTAAAAATTGAACCAGGAAGCATGAAGTTAGCCCCAACGTTAGCCCCCTAACTTGGAGGCTAACGTTGGCACATGAATATTCAAGGAAGAGGCATGAAGTTAGCCCCAACGTTAGCCCCCTAACTTGGAGGCTAACGTTGGAACTTGAGAGTTTCTCCTTTCTCCAGAAATTCTGTTTCATTCTCCCTTTGAGATTTCTCTTTGTTTTGCTTGTCTGCATAATTTCAGAAATTGGGATTTGAATCAAAGTTTTCATTTACTGCTTCCATCTTCATTTCTTCTTCAATCTATCTGCTGTTGAATCAAGGAAGGGCTTGAGATCTAGACTCGTTTTCTAGTCTCTTTGATTCCCTGAGATCTTCAATTTGATTTTGCAATTAAGCTGAGAATCTGAGCGTTCCTTACTTCACTGCACTTCACAATTTAAATCCTGTTTTAATTCCTAGCATCCAATTTCCTTTATTCTTCCTGCAATTTACATTTCCAGTTGCTTGATCTATTGCTCTCTTTAATTTCCAACACCCCAGCCCCTTTACTTTTCATGCAATTTACTTTTCTTGTAATTTAAGTTTCAGCTATTTTACTTTCTTGTTCTTTAACTTACTTGCAATTTTACTTTCTGCATCTTTAAGATTTATTGCAATTTACTTTCTGTTGGCTACATTTCACACAATTCACTAAATGTCAGCTTGACTAAACTAATCACCCACTAAAATTGCTTGATCCATCAATCCCTGTGGGATCGACCTCACTCCCGTGAGTTTTATTACTTGATGCGACCCGGTGCACTTGCCGGTTAGATTTGTGTGTTTTGGGAGAAATTTACTTTTCACCAAAATACCCATCAGTACCACCTTATTATCATTGACTTATGACTCGAGCATAGGGATTTGTATATTAAGGAGTTACATATGGTATCAGAGCAGTTCGTTCTCGTGAGCCTGAGGGATGGAACTGCTTATGCTTCAATGTATACTCTGAGTCTGTGTCTGTGCTAGTTAGGGTATCTGACTGATACGTCTAGCATGAAGTTCATGAGTATACCTCTGGTAAATTGAAGCCCTTAACTTGAGATATTGAGACTGATCAACTTGATATTGATTGTTTGGTGTGTATAGGAACCAGATGGCACCTCGGGGACGCGGTCGAGGTCGGGAGAGAGGTCTTACTGATGCTCAGGGATCGGGAATCAACCTAAATAACCCGGTAAACCTTATGGCGGCGTTGGAGACATGGCTGATGCTATGCAGGCCACTACGGAGGCTCTTGGGTAACAGATAAACAATAAAGGCAATGGCAGAAGTAAAGCTCAGGGCCCGATGACACTGGCAACCTTCTTAAAGGTTAATCCACCTAAGTTCAAGGGAACCACCAATCCGACTGAAGCTGATACCTGGATTCAGGCTATGGAGCGAGCACTGCAAGCGCAGTTGGTACCTGAGGAGCAGTGTGTTGAATTTGCTACCTATCTGCTCAATGGGAAAGCATCACATTGGATGCCTTCCAGGTGGAATTCTACAAGAAGAACTTTCCGAATTCTGCCAGGACGGCCAAGGAATTGGAGTTACTACAGCTGAAGCAGGGTGCTACGTCCGTATCTGAGTATACAAACAAATTTAAGGAGTGATAAACCACTATTTTATGATTTATATTGTGTTTAATTGTGTGGTTTTATCATGATCCTTACCCACTTATTCATTAAATTAGCATGAAATTATAATTCCTTCCTGAAATTATAACATGTTTGAAAACTACTTCCTAGAGACTTTAATTATGTAATTTTAATTCTCCTTTATTCCATTCGATGCCGTGATCTGTGTGTTGAGTGTTTCAGACTTTATAGGGCATGAACGAGTTGGAGATTGGAAAGGAAGCTAGCAAAAATGGAAGGAACACAAGAATTTGAGGAGATAACCAGCGAGAAGTGACGCGGTCGCATGGCTCACGCGACCGCGCGAAGGAGAGCAAATCGCAGTGACGCGGCCGCATGGCTTACGCGGTCATGCGGATTGGAAAAGCTAAAGCGACGCGGTAGCGTGGACGACGCGAACGCGTGGCAAGGAAAAATGCGAATGACGCGTCCGCATGGATGACGCGATCGCGTGACAAGTGCGATCTGCATAATCTGCAAAATTTGTTGGGGGCGATTTTGGACCTTATTTCGACCCAGTTTTCAGCCCGAAACAGCAGACTAGAGCCAGAGAATATGCAGAAACAAAAGACAACAATTCATTCTACACAGTTTTCAGTTTTAGATCTAGTTTTCCTCCTCTAGGTTTCTTTCTCTAGGTTTAGGAATTTTAAATTTTCAATTGGTCTTAGCATTGGAACATTGAGAAGAGTTATTTCCTCATCAAGACTTCGTCATTCTAGTTCGTTCTCTTAACTTGGTTTTAGTCTTCCATGTTCTTTGCTTTGTTCAATTCTGTCATTTGAATACTTTCATGATTATTTAGTACAAGGATTATTTCTTCCATTTTAATTTATTTTCCATTCCAATAATCATGTCTTCTTTTAATTCCCTTTCATGTGTTATTGATTTATTATTTACAATGAATGAGTAGTTTTCTCACTGGATAGGGAGTTGATTGAAAGGAACTCTTGATTTGGAAGGATTGAAAGAAAAATTGTAATTGGGTTAACTGTTGGATTGTTATCTAATCACTAACACCAATCCCTTTAAACTAAGTGGGTTGCAACTCGTGAACAGATCTAGCATTCCAACTTGTTTGACTTTCCTTTACCTAGTAAAGAATAACTAAACAGAACAACCATTAATTATAAATTAATCTTGAAATCATCCCATCAATGATAGAGATTCCAACTAATCAACTCCCAGTCAAGGGTTTTATTCATATTATTTGAATTTTCTCAATTTAATTTTCCACCTACTTAACTCAACTTCTTGGAACATCTGATTAATAAAATAGCACACTTTTCTGCAACTCGTTGGGAGACGACCTGGGATTTAAACTCCCAGTAATTTTTAATTTAAACTCTCTGTGACATGTTTCTAAATTGATAGGCAGATTTTCGGTGAGTTAAGAACTATACTTGCAACGTAACTATTTTAATAATTTTTAATTCACCAACTTCTGTGTCTCATCAATTTTTAGCGCCGTTGCCGGGGAGTTACAATAGAGTGCTAAAGTTATTAATTAGAATTTATTTATTTGCATTTTATTTTATTTTGCTACTATGAGCTGCTTGTTTCTTTTGTCAGATGACGCATTCACTTCCTGATCTGCGCTTGCTAATATTCGATCCTGAAATTGAAAGAACTATTTCACGAATAAGGCGAGAACAGCGTCGGTTAGTCCGCTCTGAGGGCGGATCTGAAA
>NC_029793.2:106514773-106515976 GCF_000816755.2 Arachis ipaensis | reverse complement strand
AATGCCCTTTGGCTTGTGCAATGCACCAGCTACTTTCCAAAGGTGCATGATGAGTCTTTTCTCTGATCTTATTGAGGACTGTATGGAAGTTTTTATGGATGATTTTAGCGTTTATGGTGATTCTTTTAGCCTTTGCTTAGATGGATTATCTAGAGTATTAGATAGATGTGTTAATACAAACCTTGTATTAAATTTCGAAAAATGTCACTTTATGGTAAAACAAGGAATTGTATTAGGACATGTGGTATCTAATAATGGCATTTCTGTAGACCCAGCAAAGGTGAATGTTATTTCTAGTTTACCTTACCCCTCTTCTGTGAGGGAAGTCCGTTCGTTCCTTGGTCATGCAGGTTTTTACAGGAGATTTATTAAGGACTTTAGTAAGGTTGCACTTCCCTTATCTAGATTACTGCAGAAGGATATTGAGTTCGAGTTCAGTGAGGATTGCAAACAAGCATTTGATAAGCTGAAGACTGCTCTGACTCAAGCTCCAATTGTGAGAGGACCAGACTAGAGCCAGCCGTTTGAAATCATGTGCAATGCTTCCAACCATGGAGTAGGAGCAGCGCTGGCTCAGCGTGAAGGTAAGGATCCTTTCATTATTGCTTATGCGTCTAAGACTTTAGACACTACCCAATCCAACTATACTACTACTGAGAAAGAGCTTCTTGCTATTGTTTTTGCTCTGGATAAATTCCGAGCTTATTTACTTAGTACTAAAGTAGTAGTGTATTCGGACCATGCAGCTTTAAAGTATCTATTAGCTAAAAAAGAATCCAAACCAAGACTCATACGTTGGATACTGCTGTTACAAGAATTTGATTTAGAAATAAAGGATAGGAGTGGTAATCAGAATTTAGTGGCAGACCGCTTGAGTCGCCTTGAGCATATTAAGGACGATTCTACTCCTATAGATGATAATTTTCCTTTTGATAACCTGCAAGCAGTATCTGAGGTAGTCCCTTGGTATGCACCTGTTGCTAATTATTTAGTTAGTCGCACATTTCCTCCAAATTTTTCTAAGCATCAAAGAGACAAGCTGAAAAGCGAGTCTAAATATTATATATGGGATGACCCATATTTATGGAGATGTGGCGCTGATCAAGTAATTAGACATTGTATACCTCAATCAGAATTCCAGTCCATTTTAGAAGCTTGTCACTCATCTGAGAGTGGAGGACATTTTGGTCCTCAAAGAACAGC
>NC_029793.2:106513540-106514223 GCF_000816755.2 Arachis ipaensis | reverse complement strand
ACATAGGTTGCTGAGGCATTTCATCCCTTTGGGATGTGTTTCCCGACTTCTGACACTGATGGCAAGACACACAGAACCGGCTAGCATCCTTGAATAAGGTTGGCCACTAGAATCCACAATCCAACACCTTTTTAGCGGTCCTTTGTGGGCCAAAGTGGCCGCCATATTCAGACGAATGGCAAGCTTCAAGAATGGGTTGGATTTCAGATTCTGGGACACATCTTCGAATTACTTGGTCCACTCCCCTCTTCCATAAGTGAGGGTCATCCCAAATATAGTATTTGGAATCACTCCTCAACTCATCCCTTTGGTGTTTAGAAAAGTTGGGAGGGAAGAGTTTTGCAACCAAGTAGTTCGCCATTGGGGCAAACCAAGGAAAGCTATCCGACACAGCATGCAAACTATCCAATGGGAATGAGTCATTGATCGAAAATGGGTCAAATTTTAAATTCTCAATGCGGCTTAAATGATCCATAACCAGGTTTTGAGACCCACTCCGGTCCCTAATCTCAATGTCGAATTCTCGCAAAAGCAAGATCCAACGTATGAGTCTAGGCTTTGACTTATTATTTGTCAATAAGTACTTTAAAGTTGTATGATCCGTGTATACCACTATCTTTGATGCTAGCAAATAAGATCTGAATTTATCTAAAGCATGAACAATAGCTAGGAGTTCCTTTTCA
>NC_029793.2:106509824-106513163 GCF_000816755.2 Arachis ipaensis | reverse complement strand
TAACTTGAATTTAGAGGTCTTAAGGAAGGGTCTACCAAGTAGAACGGAGGATGAGCTTCTATTTTCTGTTGGGGGCATTTCAAGGATGTAAAAGTCAACCGAAAAAACCAAATCCTCGATCGCCACAAGTACGTCTTCGGCTATTCCTATCACCGTGATCACACTTTTATCGGCTAAGGCAAACTTCGCCGCCGACTTCTTTAAAGGAGCTAAATTCAACCGCGCAAAAATGGATAATGGCACGATGCTTACACAAGCTCCTAGATCACACATACAGTCATGAAAAGTGCGCCCACCAATACAACAAGACACCAAACAAGGTCCAGGGTCACCACATTTCTTTGGAATAGGCTCCATCAAGGAAAATGGAAGGAGAAGGCAAAATGGAGCTTTAAGGAAACTGGTATTCACGCGATCGCATGGACGACGCGATCGCGTGCCAGAAGCGAAGATGCAGCGACGCGGCCGCATGACTGACGCGACCGCGCGCCATAAGCAGAACGCATACGATGCAGACGCGTGATTGACGTGACCGCGTGGCAAGGAAAAGCTCTGAATGACGCGACCGCGTGACCCACGCGGACGCGTGACAGAGGCCACGTATCAGAATTTACAAAATACGCCCCCAGCGATTTCTGAAGCCCTTTTTGGCCCAGATCCAAGTATAGACAGCATAGACCAGAGGTTATAAAGTGTGGGAATGCACCCATTCAAAGGAGAGCTCGCATATTTTAATTTTTCAATGATTTAGATTTAGTTGAGAGGGAGATCTTCTCTCTCTCTCTCTTAGGATTTAGGATTTCTTCTTGTTTTAAGAGTGACTCTCAATCCAGGTTTTACGTTCTTTATTTTAGCTTTCTTTTACTTTTATCTATTCCAGCACTTGAATTAATCATTGAATCTATAAATTCTTCCATGTTGCAGACTGTTATTTGAATTAATAATATTTGAGATATTTTCAGTTTATGATTGTTCTCTTTGATTTAAGTTACCATTGCTTCCCATCTAAGGACATTTTTATTATTCCAGCAATTTTACTTTTTCCCCTTTTGGTCCTGGTTAAGAATTCAGTAACTCAACAGTTATTAAACTCAACATAACTGATAATCGTTTTCTTGCTAATTGAGCTGAACTTAAGTAATCCCGACCTTTTCTTAGGAAATAAATAGGATTCAAAGGTCAATTTAATTAGTCCCTTGACTTTCCTTTGCCCTAGTAAAGGTTGACCAATTGGAGTTTAGATTCAACTTTCATTATAGTTGAGAGAGATAACTACGTTGGATCTCCAACTTCTCTTACCTCGCCAAAAGTCTGCTTTACAGTATTTATTTATTTTAATTGCCATTTATTTTACTTGTCATTTAAATTCCTTGCTTTTCATCTTCTAAACCCCGATTACAACCTTTATAGCCAATAATAAGAACATACTTCCTCGCAGTTCCTTGAGAAGACGACCCGAGGTTTGAATACTCGGTTAACAATTTTAATAAGGGGTTTGTTACTTGTGACACCCAAAACGTTTGTACGAAGGGATTTTTGTCAATTTAGAGACTATATCTACAACGCAACTGTTTCTATGAATCTCTTTACTGGTAAAAATCCTAACGTCAAAATGGCGCCGTTGCTGGGGAGCTGCTAACGTGTGCCTTATTATTGGTTATTGTAAATATTTTTCTTTTGCTTGTTTATTTATTTTTGTTTTTCCTTTTTAACTTTATTTGCTACTATGAACTCTCACCCCTCTCGCTTTGAGTTTGGTTCTAATGTTGTTAAGGGAAATAGAAGTTACAGCAGGGTAACCCATCCTTTCAACATAACCTCGAACCACCACACTCACATGCTTCTCTTCACCATTCGCCACCATATGATCCTTCCTTACCCCAGTACCAATTCAATCGCTCCCAATCGCCACCACTTTCCTTTGTGTCATGTCCAAGTCCAACAACCCAGGAAGCAGAGGCTTGCCTAAAGGAAACAGTAATTAAATTTCAAACAACCATTCAACAACTGGAGCAAGCGATAATTCAATGGGCTTCTAGGCGCTCAAATGCACAAGGATCAGCCACAGCTCTATGTGGACAGCCCAATGAAGAGCGTAGCATGAAGGAGCTACCAGAAACTCCAGTGGACAAGACAGAGAATGAATTTATACTAGAATAATTAGAAGAAGCTATCTTTGTTCAAGAAGAAGAGTTGGTTGAAGACCTAGGAGATGCTGAACTTCCATGGGAATCCAGAATTGAGGAAAACTCCGTCCAGGATGCTACAGTTGATGCTAAAGAGGATATTTCTCCAAGGCAAGTCGTTTATGAAGAATCAGACGGAATAATCCAAGAAATAAATTCCCTTGATGATGATAGTCACAAGTCTAGCTCTCTTGGTGATGAACTTGCATCTGCAAGTGAATTCTCTGAGAACGAAGAATCTTCCCCAAGTGAATATGAAGATGATGCGGAGGTAGATTTCTCTCAACCTCCAATCTATGACTCAAGTGATGAGGAAGACGCAGAAGACTTTGACCAGGACACAGATACAATTGAAGATCTTTGCAAAGAAGTAGAGGAATTCACAGAAGAGCACAAGGAAATAGAACTTGCAGAACCACCAAAAACACCTATCCCAAGGCCATTACCACCTAATACAAGCTTCAAGTGGGTACAATCCTTAACTTATAACTTTACTTATTCACTTGAATATGGTTTGCTTGAAACAGATGGCCAGCTTAGAGCTCTCTGCGGCTTTAAGAGTAAGAGGGAAATGGCTCGTACTCAGAGCTGGTGCACAAGGTTCAATAAGGTTCCACGCTTCACCTCGAAGTACATGGATTGGTATCATGCTCAATTGCATGGATCACGGAGAACGTTTGGTCACCACGGTGAAATTCTACTTTTTAAACCGCCCGGATGGAGACATGTAGATCAAGACGGAGGCGGATTTAAAAGCAAGGCTTGGAATCCTGGAGTTTATTCTGACATTTGTCATCCCGAGAGCCTAACAATATATTTAAAGCTGTTCGGAAGCTTTGCATGCCTAGTTTGGGACCCCGGAGGCTATTGGCATTCCAAACACTGGTGGAGATTTTTGGATGAATTTAAACATAAGCCGCCATAACAGGATACTCCTCCAATGTCCAACTTACGGACTTTAACTAAAAGTGCTAGGTAGGAAACAACCCACCATGGTATGGTCGCTTCTTTTACAATTTATTTCTTGTTAATTGCTTTTATTTTTCCTTTTTCATTTTAATATTAAACCTGGAATCATGTATAGCATTCATGTTAATCATTGCATTCTGCATTTTTCGTGCTTATATATATTAAAAAAAAAAAAAACGGGTGC
>NC_029793.2:106482331-106509032 GCF_000816755.2 Arachis ipaensis | reverse complement strand
ACGACGCGACCGCATGCCCCATGCGATCGCGTCATACTGCGAAAAACACCACCCGTGCGACCGCGTGACCCACGCAGCCGCGTGATATATATATCGGCGTAAGGATCCAACGAACAGAAAGTTAGGCTGGAATCGTGCGGCCCTTGTGCGTTTCGCACAAGTTGGCCCATGCGATCACATGCCCCATGCAATCGCGTCACTTGCACAATACCAATCCCACGCGACCGCATGAGCGACGCGATCGCGTCGCATGGATTGCACATCATCCCAAAAGGAGACAGAGAGTTGCGCTAAAACGGCGCTGGAGTCGTGCGTTTCGCACGAATTCCAGCGACGCAATCGCGCGACCTACGCGATCGCGTCACCCCTCTTCCACCCCTCTCATGCGATCGCGCGCCCCACGCGATCGCGTCACTCCCATTTTCACCCCAACCACGCAACCGCGTGCCCCACGCGGCCGCGTGGATTCGAAAATATAACCCCCCAGCCACGCGAACCCTATCAGTCGCGCAGCCCCCCACCCCCAACCCTCTTCTCCCCGGGACATCACTGCCATCCTCACCCAGCCGTTTCTAGCCCGTTCTGCTTTTTTCGCTTTCCAGGTTCCGCAACACGCACTCCCTTTTATCCGTTCGTCGTTTTTCTGTATTTTTTCTGTTTCTGTTCATAATTAGGATAGATAGATATGCATGTTGTAGTGGAATTTTTAGGTTGTTAGGTAGATTAGGCTGTGGTTAGTGGATCTAGGTTTGTTTACTTGCACTGTTCCTATTTCTGTTTTATCATAACTGCAATTCTGCTGTTCCTGTGACCTCGTTCATATGTTGTGATTTCTTGTATTTGCTGTTTGTTACTCTGAATTTTCCTGTTTCTATTAATTATAAGTGACTGCAGCAAGTTTTCAATTCATATGAACTGCTATGATTGCTGTTTATTTTCCGGGACAATCCAATTTTAGCCGGAATGCTGCCCAAATTTTTTAAAATTGTTTTCATTCATGTTTTGGTTTGTCATTTTTGAACTCTATTTTACTCTGCTTTACCCAAACCATTTCATGAATGCTATGGCAGACTTTCTTATCCTCGTTGATTTCCTGGTTCATAAACTGCATTTGTGCTTCACTGATTCCAATTTTTGCTTTCTTTATTTCTATTTGAATCAGCATCACCCTGTTTTCCTTGTTCAATTATGAGTACTTCTATTCTTACCTATTAATCCTTGTTATATGAAATTTTTCTCTATGCCACTTACTTTAACCCGCACTTTACTAACTCACTAATTTTAATTTACTAATTTCTTTTTCAAATTCTAACCATACTAACCCTTTTGATCTATTTTCTGATTATTTTCACTTTCCTCTAACTTTCTAACCATGGCATATTGATTATTTTTCCATTTAACATACATTCAATCACATTTCATATACTCATTTTCCTTATTTTAATTCTCCTTTGCCGCTTTGAGTTTCCTTTGTTTAATTGCCTAATTGCTTTCCTATTTTTATCCATATCCTGATTTTCTGTTTTTCAGGATGTCTGCCTCACAAAGGAAAGGAAAAGGCAAGGCTACTGGCAAGCGCAAACAAGGAGATTCCTCCCAGTCCTTCATTGCCCTCATGCACGATTCCTCATGGTGGGAGAAGAACTTCACACAGCAGGAAAAAGCTGACCAACTGCTCCCTGCAAATGATCCTATAAAATTTGCAAACTGGTACTGTGAGCTGAAGTACCCGGCTTTTGCCAACTCCAGAAATCTATACCTGGAGCGAACTCTGAAGATTCCAGAAGCACTCCAGCAGTACACCACTGAACAAATCAAGCAAAGAGGCTGGTTCTTTCTGGAAAGAACACTGACAGAGGTCAATTCATCTTGGGTACGAGAATTCTACTACAACTACTATCTCACTACCCTAGATGCAGTGAACCTGAGAGGGAAACAAATTCTGGTCACTGAGGAGGCCTTAGAGGACATTCTCCAGCTCCCAGCCAAGTCCGGTCAGCCTGATGGTTATTCGAAGGCTGAGGAGGACATGCGCCAGATGCAGTTTGATTGGGATGCTGTAAAGGCACGGATAGCTCTCGACCCGACAGTCCCTTGGGAGATGGGTCAGGACACTACCATGCCTAGAGGGATCAAGAGAGCATACTTAAACGATAAGGCTCGGTTATGGCATCAGATCTTGAGTAATTATGTGATGCCGAGTACTCACGAGACGGAGATCCCGGCTGCTATGATCACCCTCCTTTGGTGTGTGCTGGAGGGTAAGGACCTTTATCTGCCACGTTTCATTCGGCACTACATGGCCAGGGTCCACGTCCGAGGCACCCTCCCTTTTCCGTATCTAGTTACACAGCTTGGCCGTCGAGCTGACGTGCCATGGGAGGATGCCGATGAGAGACCACCAGCGGTGGATTGTAGGAAAATCATTTCGCACAGCCGGAACTTCTTAGCCCTAGGCCACAGACCACCACCATTCACTGCTACTAATGAGATAGCTCCACCGTCTGTTGGACCCTCTTCCTCCACTGCTACACCACCTACCCCTGCTACCACCACTGCACCTCTACCTGCCACAGAGCCCGTCTATCATCTGGTGCACCGCCTGTTTCGACGACTTGACCAGATGGAGCGTCGCAACAAGCGACGCTATGAGCACCTAAAGCTGATGATACAATTCGGCGACATCCCTCCGAGCCTGACACACCATCTGAGGCATCTGAGGAGGAGGCGGATGCGCCCGAGGCAGAGACCCATCCCCAGGAAGAGGCAGCGCCGCCCGTACCACAGGCAGCGGTCCCACATCAGATTGAGGCTGCGGATCTTGAGATCCCGATCCAGTCAGCACCTCCTCCACAGCAGCCAGACCCTCAGCCCACCACCACCACTGAGACTCCAGCTACCATCCCTCCCAGTGATGACACTCCTTCACACCCGGCTTGATTGAGCATCGGGGACGATGCTTCCTTTTAAGTGTGGGGAGGTCGCCATCTCTGGCGTTTATTTTGGTGAACCACTACATCTTTTTTCTTTTATTTTGGATATTTTTCTGTATTTTTCTTCTTACTGTTATTTTCTGAGTACTTATACATTGCTTTTATATATTTTTACTCTATTTTCTGCATTTTGCATCTTTAGTTCATATTTTAGCCATTTAGTTTATTTTAGTTATTTAGTTTAGTTTGCAATTCTGATTTATTAGTGGATTAATTAGTATAGTTTACCCTTTTTTAGCATAAGATAGTATAGTTTAAATTGAAAAATATAAAAAGGAAGTAAGCTAGGAAATTGAACATATCAGATTTAAATCCATAAACCTTGTATATATAGCATTACATGACGTAGTTAAGCTGACAACATTTCATCAAGGAGGAACATTAAAACTTTAAAAGCTACCCTAAATAATTTTTTTTATGAGAATAATGGGAATTTTTAACTAAACCTGCATAACATATATGAATGATATATGATGCTTGAGTTAGAGAACACACAGCCTGTGAGTCTTGAGCTTAATTGTATGGTTGCATTCAAACCATAATTTCATTTCTGTGTGTTTCATTTCTTTTTATTCTGATGTTCTTTACTTTGCTTTAATCTATATGTCCAATTATAGAATATAGAATGTAGATATATACCAAGAGAATGATTGAGGCCATCATTTGATTTTAGCTCACTTACCCCAAATTAGCCTACCTTTTACATCACCTTTGTTAGCCCCCTTGAACCTTTTAAAATCCCTTTATTCTATTTAGCCAAATTACTAGCCTTAAGCAGAAAAACAAAAGAAAATCCCAAGTGAATCCTTGGTTAGCTTAAGATAGAAAATCATGAATAGAGTTAAATGTGGAAAACCTTTTGGGAACATGGGTGATAGAAACAAAAGGGTAGAGAAGTTAAAAGAAATAAAATAAATTTGGGAAGCATGCTCATGAGAAAATCAAAGTGATTTAATTGCTATGTGCCTTGAAAAAAAAATATTTTAATTTTTTTCAGCATTTAATAAAAGGGGATACAAAAGAAATTCCCCAATGGAAAATAAAAGCAATGCACATGGAATAAAAAAATAAAATAAAAAGTGAAACATGAGCATGTAACAATAAGTGGGATAATATGGGAAAATAGGTAAAGAGATTTTGTTTTACTAAATATGTATGTTAGGTGAGATCTTAGTCTAATTAAGGATTCACTTATTAGCTCACTTGACCCTATACATAAATCCTTAGCTTTACCTTGGCCCCATTACAACCTCAATTAAAGACCTCATGACTTTTTGGTATGACTATATTCTATAATTGTTGATTGGTTAGATGAAGAACAAAGCTATAGAAAGCAAGAATAAAAAGAAAAATAGAGTGAATAAACCCAATAAACACTGAGTGACTAGAGAGTAAACACAAAATCCAGTGAGGGTTCAATAACTCATCAACATATATCTGTACTTAATTTACTAATTGTTTTGCAAGTTTGTACAATGTTTTCTTTCCCATCTGATTTGCTAAAATGCTTTATTATTTAAGGGTTGGCTATATATATATATACATGACTCCTTGAGAATGTGAATTAACTTGGCTACATGTAAGCTTTATATATGAGTGAATAAATAGAGTTGCACGATGCATCATTCATTTAGGTAGTTGCATTTAAATTAAGTTGCATTGCATGACATTCCATCACTTTAACCTTAATTATTTACCTTGGATTTAGCATGAGGACATGCTAGTGTTTAAGTGTGGGGAGGTTGATAAACCCATATTTCATGAGTTCTTTTGTGCTTAATTTGAGTGATTTATACAATCCTTCACCTACTTATTCACATTAATTGCATGGTTTTACTTTCCCTTCCTTATTATGTCATATTGTGAAAAACATGTTTCCTAAGCTTTAAAAAATTAATTATTTTAATTACCTTTATTTCCATTCGATGCCGTGATTAGTGTGTTGAGTAGTTTCAGATTTTCTAAGGCAGAATGACTTAAAGGACGGAAAAGGAAACATACAAAAATGGAAGGAGAAGGCAAAACGGAGCTTTAAGGAAATTGGTATTCACGCGATCGCATGGACGACGCGATCGCGTGCCAAAAGCGAAGATGCAGCGACGCGGCCGCATGACTGACGCGATCGCGTGCCATAAGCAGAACGCATACGATGCGGACGCGTGACTGACGCGACCGCGTGGCAAGAAAAAGCTCCGAATGATGCGACCGCGTGACCCACGCGGATGCGTGACAGAGGCCACGTATCAGAATTTACAGAATACGCCCCCAGCGATTTCTGAAGCCCTTTTTGGCCCAGATCCAAGTACAGACAGCATAGACCAGAGGTTATAAAGTGTAGGAATGCACCTATTCAAAGGAGAGCTCGCATATTTTAATTTTTCAATGATTTAGATTTAGTTGAGAGGGAGATCTTCTCTCTCTCTCTCTCTCTTAGGATTTAGGATTTCTTCTTGTTTTAAGAGTGACTCTCAATCCAGGTTTTACGTTCTTTATTTTAGCTTTCTTTTACTTTTATCTATTCCAGCACTTGAATTAATCATTGAATCTATAAATTCTTCCATGTTGCAGACTGTTATTTGAATTAATAATATTTGAGGTATTTTCAGTTTATGATTGTTCTCTTTGATTTAAGTTACCATTGCTTCCCATCTAAGGACATTTTTATTATTCCAGCAATTTTACTTTTTCCCCTTTTGGTCCTAGTTAAGAATTCAGTAACTCAACAGTTATTAAACTCAACATAACTGATAATCGTTATCTTGCTAATTGAGCTGAACTTAAGTAATCCCGACCTTTTCTTAGGAAATAAATAGGATTCAAAGGTCAATTTAATTAGTCCCTTGACTTTCCTTTGCCCTAGTAAAGGTTGACCAAGTGGAGTTTAGATTCAACTTTCATTATGGTTGAGAGAGATAACTACGTTGGACCTCCAACTTCTCTTACCTCGCCAAAAGTCTGCTTTACAGTATTTATTTATTTTAATTGCCATTTATTTTACTTATCATTTAAATTCCTTGCTTCTCATCTTCTAAACCCCGATTACAACCTTTATAGCCAATAATAAGAACATACTTCCTCGCAGTTCCTTGAGAAGACGTCCCGAGGTTTGAATACTCGGTTAACAATTTTAATAAGGGGTTTGTTACTTGTGACACCCAAAACGTTTGTACGAAGGGATTTTTGTCGGTTTAGAGACTATATCTACAACGCAACTGTTTTTATGAATCTCTTTACTGGTAAAAATCCTAACGTCAACCTTCTGGAACACTTGGAGCATGTTCAAATCAATTTCCGGCGTTTTCTTTGCTTTCTTCACCATGGAAGGGAATGGAATAGGAATGGACTCATGCACCAGAGCTTTCCTCTTGGGTTCCTTGAGGCTTACTCCTTCTTCCTCATGCCTTTTGTCTACCTCCTCTTCTTCATGTGGAGCTTCAACAACCACTTCTTCCTCATGAATATCTTCCATGACCCTTGGAGGTATCTCCTCCAATGTAGTCCCTGACCGTAGAGTGATGGCATTGAGACCGCACTTGGGGTTTGGTTGGGGTTAGGATGGAAGGTTAGAAGAGCTTGAGGGTTGGTTGGTGTTGTTGTTGGAGTTTGAGGGTTGTTTTGACATGGCCATCTTTGAAAGCATGTTGGTGAGGTTAGCCAATTGAGCACCCAAGGCATCAAATTGAGCCTTGTTGCTCTCGTCCCGTTTCTCCATGGCGGCTCTAAGCTCATCAACTTGATTGTTGGAAGATGGAGAGGGTTGGTTAGATTGTTGTTTATGGTGTGGTGCTTGGTATTTGGTGTAGTTGTTTTGATTTTGGTTAGAGTGACCTTGGTTGGCTTGGTAGTTGGTGTTGTTATGGTGATATTAGGATGAAGATTGGTTATTATTGTGATGAGAAAAAGTGTTATTCCATCTTTGGTTTTGATTGCTCCCTTGTGCATTATCCCTCCACCCTTGATTTTGATTACCACTATGAGGGTAATTGTTTTGGCCTTGAGAAGGATAGGGCAGACGGTTGTTATAGTTCATATTGGCTACAACAAGGGCATGTTCCTCTTGAATTTGATGGCATTGATCGATGTAATGTGTGGTGCTAGAGCACAAACTACAAATCTTAGGAGGGCCTTCAAGTTGAGCAACTGGAGGTGGGGCTTGGATGGCTTGGATAGCATAGTATTCCTTTTGATCCTTTTGTATTTGCGTGAGGATGGTGGTCATATCCCCAAGTGCTTTGGTTAGGCTTGCTTCGGAAGGGGATGGTTCTACCACACCCTTGAGAGGTTTACTTCTCACCCTTGTATGTTGTGTAGCCTCGGCAACATCATTTATCAACTTCCAAGCTTCTCCCTCCGTCTTGTTTTTCGAAAGGGAACCACCACTAGAAGCGGTGAGCAATCTTCTATCTTCCACACAAAGACCTCCGGTGAAGTAACTAATGAGCAAGTGAGTGTTCAATCCATGATGTGGACAAGATTCCAATAGCCTCTTGAACCGAGTCCAATACTCATACAAACTCTCTTGGTCTCTTTGCATTATACCCAAGATCTCATTCCGGACATAATCGGTCTTTTCCGGTGGGAAAAACTTATCTAGAAACTCTCTTCTCAAGAAATCCCAATTGGTCGCAATCTCATCCGGTAGTGAATAAAACCATGTCTTTGCTTGCCCTTCAAGAGAGAAAGAAAAGGCAAAAATCATAATAGCCAACTCATCGGCTCCATGCCTTCGAGCCGTAGAACAAGCAACTTGAAAATCTTTTAGATGTCGGATGGGGTCTTGACCCGGCAACCCATGATATTTAGGAAGTAGATGTATCAAGCTACTCTTCAACTCAAAGTTTGGATCAAGGTTAGGATACCTTGCTTGCAAAGGTTGGAGTATGATATCCGGAGCTCCTTGCTCATGCAAAGTGATCTGTCATGGCTCCGCCATGTATGGTTCACCTGTAGGATGCCAAGATGTATTAGTAGTGCCAACAGAAGAATAGGAAGTAGCGGACTCCAAGTCACTCTCGGTACCGCCTAGGGATTCGGTATGTTCCTCAAGAGAGGCCGAAGTACTAGCCGTATAGTCCAACCGCCATCTAGCTTGCCGAGTGTGTAACAAAGTTCTTTCAATCTCAGGGTCAAACTCGGCTAAGCTAGAATTCGGTTGAGACCGAGTCATCAAACTTAGGAGTCATAGCACACAAACAAAAGAAATCTAAACTATAGTTAAGTATTGAAAGAAAGTAAACTATCTACAATATTCACATATTCACATAACCAATATCAAGGCATATGTTGCAACCATTCCCCGGCAACGGCGCCAAAAATTTGATGCGCCTCGAGGGTTACGTCAGAATAGATTTTCTCAATAAAGTCCCGTTGCAAGTATAGCTCTACCAACAACAATCCTCGAGGATAAAATTTAGAAGGGAATTAGTTGTCACAAGTTCAACCCCAATAAAAGTAACCGAAGTATTCAAACCTCGGGTCGTCTCACAAGGAATGGGCAAAGATGTGCTTCAACATTGGTTAGAATTCCGGGGTTGTGATTCATGAGCAAGAAAATAAAATAGGAATCTTAACAAGCAAGTAATCTTAAAATACAAGAAACTATTCAAATAACTAAGCAAGATGTGAGCAATTCCAAATTAAAAGGATAACATTCAATATAATTCTACTCTAAAACTAAACAATAACTAAGACTAAGACAAGACAATTAGAATTTGGGTTTTCAAATATGAATGATAAAAGCAACTCTTGGCTAGACATGGGAATTGGGGTCACTATCCTTGTCTAATAACCATATCTTGACAATTATGAGGAATCAAACTCATTAAGTCTACTTCTATACTTGAAGTACGTTAAATGGTTTGGTCAACATCAACCCATAAGGCCTAACCTCACTACTAATTGACTTAGTAGTAGGTTAGTGTCAATGGCTATCAAATTGACCACTAAGGGTTCCCAAATCATCAAATCCATTAGACCCAATGACTCAAGTTTACCCAATTCCCTTAGCCTAGGCCAAGAGTAAAGAGAACTACTCCATAATCAAAGTAAACAATTCATCAAACACATGGTAAGCATTAATAAAAGACATGTTCAAATTACAATTAAATTGAGATTAACAAATACCCACTAACAATCATCAACATATAATCATTCAAACAACACAATTAATCATAGAAATCATCAATGAAACATTAACAAGTCAAGATTCACAACATTCAAGGAATGGGTATAAAGTGACAATTGACAAGAATTCATAAAACTAACACAAGATCTAAGTAAAATTATGCTAAGGAATTCAAATTAAACAATCAAAACTAGTAATTAACAAGATCCAATTCAGAATTCAACAAGGGAAGATCAAATTAAAACTAGATCTAAAGAGGAACAATGGTTTATCTCTCTAGAAGAACAAGAACAAAAAACTAGCTAAAAATTGTGTCTAAGTGTAAAATGAATGATCCCCCCTTTCCCCCTAGCATTCTTGGGTCTTTTCCATGCAGAAACAGCTTGAATTAGGGCCTAATGAGCCTCAGAAATCGCCAGGCAGGATTTTCTTTAATGAGGTCACGTGCAGCTTTTCACACGTGCGCGCCATACGTGCGTGCGCGCTGATTGTTTTTGTGATCCACGCGTGCACGCCAGGTGCGTGTGCGCTTCGGTGGAAATTCTCTGACCCGCGCAGATGCGTCCATCCTTGCATGCCGCTTCCATCTATCCTCATGCACGCGTGCGCATGGAGTGCGCATGCGCGCCCATGCTGAGTTTCCCAAAATTCAAATCTTCATGTTCCTTCCTCTTGTGCATGCTTTCTTTCTCTCTTCTAGGCCATTCTTGCCCTATTAATTCTGAAATTACTCAACAAATACATCACGACATCGAATGGCAATAAAAGAGGTTCCGAATATAGCAATTTTAAGGTAAAAGAAGCATGTTTTTCATCATGAAGCAATATTAGGAAGAGAACACAAAACCATGCAATTCTTGTGAATAAGTGTGAGAAATATTGACAAAACCTCCCAAATTCTACACAATATAAACCACAAAATTGGGGTTTATCATCCCCCACCTTGTAGAGTTCTAGGGATATGATCTCATGCACTTCTACTTCCTCTCCATTCATGATGCTATGAATCATGATAACCCGGTCTACAGTAACTTCAGACCGGTTGTTAGTAGGAATTATAGAGCGTTGGATAAACTCCAACCATCCCCTAGCCATGGGTTTGAGGTCAAGCCTTCTTAGTTGAACCGGCTTGCCTCTTGAATCTCTCTTCCATTGAGCGCCTTCCACACAAATGTCCCTAAGGACTTGGTCCAACCTTTGATCAAAGTTGACCCTTCTAATGAAAGGGTGAGGATCTTCTTGCATCATTGGCAAGTTAAATGCCAACCTCACATTTTTCGAACTGAAATCCAAGTAGTTCCCCTGAACCATTGTGAGCCAATTCTTTAGGTTTAGGTTCACACTTTGGTTATGGTTCTTAGTGATCCATGCATTAGCATAGAACTCTTGAACCATTAAGATCCTGACTTTTTGAATGGGGTTGGTGAGAATTTCCCAACCTCTTCTTTGAACTTCGTGTCAGATCTATGGATATTCACTCTTTTTGAGCTTGAAGGGAACCTCGGTGATCACCCTTTTCTTGGCCATAACTTCATAAAAGTGGTTTTGGTGCACTTCTGAGATGAATCTCTCCATCTCCCATGACTTGAAGGTGGAAGCAATTGCCTTCTCTTTCCTCTTTCTAGAGGTTTCTCTGGCCTTAAGTGCCATTGATGGTTATGGAAAAACAAAAAAAAATCTTAGCTTTACCCACACCAAACTTAGAAGATTTGCTCGTCCTCGAGCAAAAGAAGAAAGAAAGGAGTAGAAGAAGAAGAAATTGAGGAGATGGAGGGAGGTGAGTGGTTCGGCCAAGGGGGTATTAGTGTGTATGTTGTGTGGAAATGAAGGTGGTAAGGAGGGGTATTTATAGGGTAAGGGAGAGAGGGTAGCCGTGTATGAGGGGTTGGGTTTGGGAGGGAAATTGTTTGAATTTGAATGGTGAGGTAGGTGGGGTTTAATGATGGATGGATGTGAGTGGTGAAGAGGTTGTGGGGAAGAGGGTAGGATTTGATAGGTGAGGGGTGTTTGGGGAAGAGTTTTTGATGGGATTGGTCAATGATGTTTGGGGAAGAGTGTTATGGAAAGGTGTGAAGAGGAGAGAAGAAGAGGTGGGGTAGGTGGGGATCCTGTGGAGTCCACAGATCCTGAGGTGTCAAGGAATTTGAGTCCCTGCACCAATCTGGTGTTTAAACGCCCAATCTGTGCCAATTCTGGCATTTAACGACAGCTCTGCTATCTTTCCTGGCATTAAACACCAGTCTGCTACCCATTCCTGGCGTTAAATGCCAGCCAGATGCCCATTTCTGGCGTTTAATGCCAGCCTGTGCCAGACAGCCCTTTCTGGCGTTAAACGCCCAGAGTGCTACCCATTATGGCATTTAACGCCCAGAATGCTGCCAGGCTGGGCGTTAAACGCCCATTCTGCTATCTTTACTGGCGTTTAAACGCCAGTAAGCCTGTCCTCCAGGGTGTGCTATTTTTAATGTTGTTTTTTATTCTGTTTTTGATTTTTCAGTTGTTTTTGTGACTTCACAAGATCATCAACCTAAAGAAAAAATAGAATAACAATAGAAAATAAATAAATATAATAAAATAACATTGGGCTGCGTCCCAACAAGCGCTTCTTTAATGTCAATAGCTTGACAGTGAGCTCTTGGAGAGCTTCACAGAGACTCAGAGCTTGATGTTGGCCTCCCAACACCAAACTTAAAAGTTGAGTATGGGGGCTCTATTTGGCTCTGTATTGAGAGAAGCTTTTTATGCTTCCTCTCCATGGTTACAGAAGAAGATCCTTGAGCCTTAAACACAAGGTAATCCCCATTCACTTGAAGGACTAACTCTCCTCTGTCCACATCAATCACAGCTCTTGCTGTGGCTAGAAAGGGTCTTCCAAGGATGATGGATTCATCTTCATCCTTCCTAGTATCTAGGATTATGAAGTTAGCAGGGATGTACAGGCCTTTAACCTTCACCAAGACATCCTCTGCAAGTCCATAAGCCTGTTTCCTTAAATTGTCTGCCATCTCTAGTGAGATTCTAGCAGCTTGTACCTCAAAGATCCCTAATTTCTCCATTACAGAGAGTGGCATAAGGTTTATACTTGACCCAAGGTCACACAGAGCCTTCTTAAAGGTCATGGTGCCTATGGTACAAGGTATTAAGAACTTTTCAGGATCCTGTTTCTTCTGAGGTAATTTCAGTTGAACCAAATCATTTAGTTCATTGATGAGCAATGGGGATTCATCCTCCCAAGTCTCATTACCAAATAACTTGGCATTCAGCTTCATGATTGCTCCCAGATATTGAATAATTTGCTCTTCAGTAATATCTTCATCTTCTTCAGAGGAAGAATACTCATCAGAGCTCATGAATGGCAACAGTAAGTTCAGTGGAATCTCTATGGTCTCTACATAAGCCTCAGATTCCTTTGGTTCCTCATTAGGAAACTCCTTGGAGGCCAGTGGACATCCATTGAGGTCTTCCTCACAAGAAATCACTGCCTTTCCTCCCTCTACAGGTTCGGCCATGTGGGACGTGTTTATGGCCTTGCACTCTCTTTTTGGATTCTCTTCTGTGTTGCTCTGGAGAGTACTGGGAGGGAGTTCAGTAAGTCTTTTACTCAGCTGACCCACTTGTTCCTCCAAATTTCTAATGGAGGACCTTGCTTCAGTCTTGAAGCTGAGAGTGGTCTTAGATAGATTAGAGATTACAGTTGCTAAGTCAGAGTGGCTCTGCTTAGAATTCTCTGTCTGTTGTTGAGAAGATGGTGGAAAAGGTTTGCTATTGCCAAACCTGTTTCTTCCACCATTATTATTATTGAAGCCTTGATTAGGCTTCTGTTGATCCTTCTATGAGAGATTAGGAAGATTTCTCCATGAAGGATTGTAAGTGTTTCCATAGGAATCTCCCATGTAATTCACCTCTTCCATTCCAGGATTCTCAGGATCATAAGCTTCTCCTTCAGGGGAGGCTTCTTTTGTACTACCTAATGCAGCTTGCATTTCAGTCAGACTCTGAGAAATCATATTGACTTGCTGAGTCAATATTTTGTTCTGAGCCAATATGGCATTCAGAGTATCAATATCAAGAACTCCTTTTTTCTGAGTTATCCCATTATTCACAGGATTTCTTTCAGAAGTATACATGAACTGGTTATTTGCAACCATCTCAATGAGTTCTTGGGCTTCTGCAGGTGTCTTCTTCAGATGAAGAGATCCACCAGCAGAATGGTCCAATGACATCTTAGACAATTCAGACAGACCATCATAGAATATACATATGATGCTCCATCATAGACCACTATAAGCTTACTCAACTTCTGAGGTGGAAAGAATTTGGCCAAGAAAGCATTGACCAACTTTTCCCAAGAGTTCAAGCTATCTTTAGGTTGTGAGTCCAACCATGTCCTAGCTCTGTCTCTTACAGCAAAGGGGAAAAGCATAAGTCTGTAGACCTCAAGATTAACCCCATTGGTCTTAACAATGTCATAGATTTGCAAGAATTCAGCTAAGAACTGATGAGGTTCTTCTAATGGAAGTCCATGAAATTTGTAATTATGCTGCATTAGAGAAACTAATTGAGGCTTAAGCTCAAAGTTGTTTGCTCCAATTGCAGAAATTGAGATGCTCCTTCCACAGAAGTCAGAAGAGGGTGCAATAAAGTCACCAAGCATCTTCCTTGCATCTTCACCATTGTTGTTGGGTTCGGCCATCTCTTTTTCTTTTTCGAAAAATTATGTCAGGTCCTCTCCGGAGTGTTGTGCTTTAGCTTCTCTTAGCTTTCTCTTTAGAGTCCTTTCAGATTTTGGATTAGCTTTAACAAGAATGTTCTTATCCTTGCTCCTGCTCATATGAAAAAGAAGAGAACAGAAAAGAAGAGAAATCCTCTATGTCACAGTATAGGGATTCCTTTATGTGAGTAGAAGAATAGAAGAAATAGAATGAAAAAGGGAGAAGAAGAATTCAAACACAGAGAGAGGGGGAGGGTTCGAATTATAAGAAGAAGAGAAGTGTTAGTAAATAAATAAATAAAGAGAAAGAGAAGAGAGAGAGAGAGAGAGAGAGAGAGAGAGAGAGAGAATTTGAATTTTAAATTAAAAGAAAAGAAAAATATTTTTGTTTTTATTTTAATTATTGGTTAGTATTCGAAATTTAAGAGAAGAAATAAAATAAAATTTGAAAACTAATTAAATTAATTAATTTAAAAAGATTTTTGAAAAAGTGTTAGTGATTTTAAAAAATTGGAGAGAGAAAAGTATTTAGGTGGTTTTGAAAAAGATATTATTGAAATAGTAAACTTTTAAAATCAAACAAAAAGTCAAGAAGTTAATTGAAAAAGATTTGAAAATCAATTTTAAAAAAGATAAGAAGTTAGAAAAGATTTTGAAATTGATTTTGAAAAAGATTTGAAGAGGAAAGTAAAAAGATTTGATTTTTGAAATTAAAGTTGATTACTTGACTAATAAGAAACTAAGAGATATGATTTTAAAATTTAAAGATTGATCCTTTCTTAATAGGCAAGTAACAACTTGAAAATTTTTGAATCAAAACATTAAATGTTAGCATTAATTTCGAAATTATGAAATAAAAATAAGAAAAATATTTTGAAAATCAATTTTGAAAATTTTCGAAAATAGTAAAAAAATGAAAAAGATTTGATTTTTGAAAAAGATTTGAAAAAGATAGAATTTTTAAATTGAAATTTTGACTTGACTAATAAGAAACAATTAAATTTTAAAACTTTATGACTAAATCAATTCAAATTTTCAAAATTTATGAGTGAAATAAGGGAAAGATATTTTTTGATTTTTGAATTTTTAATGAGGAGAGAGAAAAACACAAAAATGATGCAAAACATAAAAATTTAAGATCAAAACTAATAATGCATGCAAGAACACTTTGAATGTCAAGATGAACACCAAGAACACTTTGAAGATCATGATGAACATCAAGAACATATTTTTGAAAATTTTTAAGAAAAGAAAGACATGAAAGACACTAAACTTAAAATTTTTTAAACTTTAGACACTAATAATTAAAAAATGCATATGAAAAACAAGAAAAGACACAAAACAAGAAAATTCAAAGATCAAATAAGGAAAATCATCAAGAACAACTTGAAGATCAATGAAGAACATAATGCATGAATTTTCGAAAATTAAAGAAAAAAATCAAAATATGCAATTGACACCAAACTTAAAATTTGACACTAGACTCAAACAAGAGACAAAATATTTTTGGTTTTATGATTTTATTAATTTTTTTTCGAAAATTATTTGGAAAAGAAAATAAAGAAATTCAAAATTTTTAATAAGAATTCCAGGAATCATGCAATGTTAGTCTAAAGCTTCGGTCAAAAAATTTAGACATGGCTTAATAGCCAGCTAAGCTTTATGTGAAAGCTTCGGTCCAAAAGATAAGACATGGCCTAATGACCAGCCAAGCTTTAGCAAAGCATTACATAGAACAGCTAAATTGATGAGAAATCCAAAGAAGCTCTTCTAAAGATAAGTGAAAACCTCGGTCCAAAAGAATTAGACATGGCTTAACAGCCAGCCAGGATTCAACATATCTCGTGAAACTCTAGAATTCATTCTTAAAAATTCAAAAGATAAAAAAAATTTTGAATTTTTCGAAAACAAAAAGCTTAAAAATAAAATAAAATTACCTAATATGAGCAAGAAGATGAACCGTCAGTTGTCCAAACTCGAACAATCCCCGGCAACGGCGCCAAAAACTTAGTGCCCGAAGTTGTGATCTCTGAAACGGCACCAAAAACTTGGTACGCACGATCTTAATCTCAACTCTTTTTCACAACTCCCCACAACTAACCAGCAAGTGCACTGGGTCGTCCAAGTAATACCTTATGTGAGTAAGGGTCGATCCTGCGGAGATTGCCGGCTTGAAGCAAGCTATGGTCATCCTTGTAAATCTCAGTCAGGCAGATTCAAATGGTTATGAGGTTTTGATAATTAAAATATAAATAAAATATAAAATAAGATAGAGATACTTATGTAATTCATTGGTGGGAATTTCAGATAAGTGTCTGGAGGTGCTTTGTTGCTTCTGAACTTCTGCTTTCCTATTGCCTTCTTCCAACCATGCGTTACCTTCTTCCATGGCAAGCTGTATGATCCTCTCGGATGAAAACAAATCCATATGCGCTGTCACCGCACGGCTAATCATCTGTCGGTTCCCGCTAGCGTTGGAATAGGACCATTGTCCTTTTGCACACTGTCACTTGTGCCCCATATTCGTAGGTTTGAAGCTCGTCACAGTCATCCCTTCCCAAATCCTACTCAGAATACCACAGACAAGGTTTAGACTTTCCAGATCCCGGATCCTACTCGGAATACCACAGACAAGGTTTAGACTTTCTGGATCCCAGGAATGGCTGCCAATAATTCTAGCCTATACCACGAAGGTTCTAATCTTAGATTAGAAACCCAAGAGAATATACTCCAGTTGTCGTCCAATGACTACGTTGAACATCATGTAGATCGCTTTGTGGTTGTCAGGCATGCGACCTTGGCTAAGCGAGTAACGAAGATTGGGTGATTGTCACGGGTCACCCCTTCATTCTGACTTAACTGAATTAAGTGTAGAGTATATCTTAGAGAAGAAGTAGGCATGAATTGAATAGAAAAACAGTAGTAATTGCATTAATTCATGAAGAACAGCAGAGCTCCACACCTTAATCTATGGGTGTAGAAACTCCACCGTAGAAAATACATAAGTGAAAAAGGTCTAAGCATGGCCGTGAGGCCAGCCTCCAAACGTGAACATACAAGTTCCAAAGATGGTCAAAAGATTAAAAGCTAAAAAGATGTAAAATAATTCTCTAAAAATAGTTTTTATACTAAACTAGTAACCTAGGGTTACAGAAAATGAGTAACTAAGTGCAAAAATCCACTTCCGGGACCCACTTGGTGTGTGCTTGGGTTGGGCATTGAAGCTTTTTCGTGCTTAGGCTTTTCCTGGAGTTAAACACTAGCTTTGGTGCCAGTTTGGGCTTTTAACTCCAATTCTGGTGCCAGTTTGGGCGTTTTACGCCAAGATATTTTAGGCTGACCTTGAACACTAATTTGGGCCATCAAATCTTGGGCAAAGTATGGACTATTATATATTGTTGGAAATCCCAAGATGTCTACTTTCTAACGCAATTGAGAGCGTGCCAATTGAGCTTCTGTAGCTCCAGAAAACCCACTTCGAGTGCAGGGAGGTCAGAATCCAACAGTATCTGCAGTCCTTTTTCAGCCTCTGAATCAGATTTTTGCTCAAGTCCCTCAATTTCAGCCGGAAAATATCTGAAATTATAGAAAAACACACAAACTCATAGTAAATTTCAGAAATATGATTTTTGAATAAAAACTAACAAAAATATGATAAAAAGTAATTAAAACATACTAAAAACTATGTAAAAACAATGCCAAAAGGGTATAAATTATCCGCTCATCAAGCAACAAGAGAAGCGGAAGAAAGAACATGTAGCAACCAGTTGATCCACTAGCTGAAGGTGGCAATCCAAAAATTCACCATATCCCCCTTGCTCATCTTTGAATGCACCGAGGACGGTACAAACTTTTAAGTGTGGGGAGGTCGTCCGACCGAAACGGTCATTTTTGGGTGACAAATTTCTAATCCTAACAGTTCCACATTTTATATTTCTTTTATTATTAGGTCTTTTAGAATTTTTAGATGCATTTTATAGTTTTGCTTAGTTAAAATAATGAAATTCTCCAAGAAAAACATTCTCAATAGGGCTTTGGCATCCCAATTGATTTGAGTAAAAATTTTTCATTAAACTTGCTTGAATATACATTGTGGAACATGTTTTTGAGCTGAAAACACACAACCTTGTGAGTTTTGAGCCTAATTATGTGGTTACATCATATAACCACTATTTTCGTTCTTGTGTGTGATCATTCTCTTTCTATGATTGTAATCTTTGATTTTTTTTATTCTTTATGTCCATTATTCCATGTATACATGTATTTATATGATTGAGGCCATCATTTCATTTAGCTCACTTACCCAAATAGCCTACCTTTCATCAATCATTGTTAGCCAATTTTGATCTTATTTTAATCCCCTCTTATTCTTAATTTTAGCACATTACAAGCCTTAAAGCGAAAAACAATAAATGCCCTTAATTTGGATCTTTGATTAGCTTAGGCTAGTGAGTGTGTGTATCATTCAAGTGTGTGGAAACTTGGGACTTTGGTTGTGGTAAAAGTATGTTTTGTATTTTCATTGAAGATCTTGGGAATTGGGTTTATACTCATATATTAAATGCCATATGCATTG
The DNA here is from genome assembly GCF_000816755.2 of Arachis ipaensis. Lineage (NCBI taxonomy): Eukaryota > Viridiplantae > Streptophyta > Magnoliopsida > Fabales > Fabaceae > Arachis > Arachis ipaensis. Next base: position 106,490,628 of record NC_029793.2, on the reverse strand, counting down.
ATGCTCTTGTATATATTTTTAGTTTAAAAAGAAAAAAAAAAGAAAAAGAAAAAAAATATACATATATATAAAAAAAGAGTATATACCCGTTTTGGTCCTCAAAGAATTTCATATTGAACACTTTAGTCCTCAACTAAAATTAATTACTCGATTGATCCCTAACAATTAACTCCGTCAGTCACTTAGGTCCTTTACTCCGTTAACTCTAACAGAGGACAAAATAGTCCCTGACAACTCTAACAGTGGACAAAATGGTCCCTGATCTCCTCTGTTTGGAAACGATATTGTTCTCTCCCAATTTCCATTATATCTCGCATAACACTAACAGTCTAACACTGTAACTTCAAACTACACAATGCACACTCTACAAATTTAATGTTCACAAGAAAAAAATCATCAACTTGTTCTCAACCAATTCATACTTAGGAAACTAATGCCTATGTCTCTCAACTAGTTGTGGTCTTCGATGGATCCCATGAATCTAGACAGCAAGTCTGCTTTGTTAAGGCCCATCGTCGTCGTTGCCATCTCTATCCTCCTCTGCCCTATCATCTCCATGACCACATTGTCTACCACTCCGATCGCTTCCTTCAGCTTTTTATCTGAACCAATGTTCAGTAATCGCTTCAGTTTCCATATGAGCGACAACGGCGACATTGCTCATTGTACTAATAGCTTGGATGCGAGGTCGAAATTGTCTGTCAACTTGGACTCTGGAAAAGAAGGAATGAAGCACTCGGTGTCTATTTCAAATGATAATTTGCATATGATGTCGAAGGAGAATCTTCTCATGATGTCTTAATGTCCAACAATCTATATTTCTTGCCGGAGAGTGAAGAAAGGCGTGCCCTTGGAGTAGTTGTGGAACTTGATTTTGAGGATGTTGTGGACGTTGTCGGGGTTGAAGGTGATGTTATCGAAGACATGGAAGTGGATGCTTTTGGTGGGTGAAGTGCAGAGGAGGTGGATGTACCAGTCACAAAGATTTAGGAAGTGTGTGGTCTATGACATGTTGAGGTAGGTGCGACACGTGTGACAATTATACCATGGCTTAATCTTGGAGCTAAAGAGGAGGAAGGAAAAGATGGAAAAGAAAACTGTGAAGGTGAAGAAGTAGAGTATGAATGTTAGGGTTTTGTGAGATATGATAAAAATTGGGGAAGAACAGTGTCATTTTCGAATAAAGGGGGTTAGGAATCATTTTGTCCCTTGTTAGAGTTGTTAGGGATCATTTTATCCCATGTTATAGTTTTTAGGGACCATTTTGTCTTCCGTTAGAGTTGACGGAGCCAAAAACCAAAGTGACTGATGGAATTAATTATTAGGGACCAATCGAGTTATTAATATTAGTTAGGGACTAAAATGTCTGGTCTGAAATTCTTTAAGGACCAAAATGGGTATATACTCTAAAAAAATGAAAATGAATGAAAAAGAAAAGAAAAGAAAAAGAAAGCAATAAAAAGGAGACAAAAATGCCATGCATATGTGTTGTGATAAAAAAGAGAATGCATGAGAGTGTGAAAAAGTGAAGAATGGGTAGTTAGGTTTGTATTTGAATTGTATAGGTTGTAGGTTAGGTAAGAGCTTAAGTTAATCAAAGATTCAAATTTCAAGCTCACTTAGCCATATATAACCCTACCTTGACCGTAACCCCATTACAACCTATGAAAAGACCTCATGATATATGTATGCATGCATTGAATAATTGTTGATTGTTAGATGAAAAATAAATCTTAGAAAGTATGATTAGAGGAGAATTGAGTGAATCAACCCTAAACACTTGAGTGACTAGAGCGGATACACATCCGGTGAGGGTTCGATTGCTCAATTCTATGTTTCCACCTACTATTATTTCTTTTCTTGCAAGTTTGTAAATTCCTTTCAATAACTCAATTCAATTGTGGAGTTGATTTGATCATGATTTCCTTAGCCCTCGTATTCGTATATGTATTCTTGGGAGTCGATTTGTTTTGACCAAGTAGTTATATGTACTTAGATAGATTTCATGTAGATATATTGCATATAGGTAGTTACCTTGAATAAATGTTCATACCGTTTCTTATCCTCCTTGATTTAGCATGAGGACATGCTATTGTTTAAGTGTGGGGAGGTTGATAAATCCCATTTTTAGGGTTTATCTTGTGTTGAATTTAGAGGATTTTTTCAACTTTTCCCATATTTATTCACTAAAATAGCATGGTTTTGTAAATTCTCCTTTAATTGTTCTTAAGAGTGAAAATATGCTTTTTAGGCCAAAAAATTGATAAATTTAATTCACTTTTAATTCCATTCGATGCCTTGATATGTTTGTAAAGTGATTTTAGATTCATAAGGCAAGTATTGGATGGAAGAAGTGAAGAGAAAAGCATGCAAAGTGGAAAATTTGTAAAGAAATTAGCATTTGGAGAATTCATAGCCACGCGTACGCTTCACCCACGCGCACAAGTGAAAGGAGATCTTCAAGCCACGGGCACACGTCAGCCACACGTACGCATGAGGAGGAATTCTGCAAGTGACGAGTGGCACGTGACCCCATTAAAGTGAATTCACTGGGGCGATTTTTGAGCTGTCCAGTCCCAAATCCAACGCGTTTCTGAGGCTATTTCATGCAAAATTGAAGATTGGACAAGGGAGGAGCAATAAGTTTTAGGTTAGCATCATGTAGTTTAGTTTTCTAGAGAGAGAAGCTCCCTCTTCTCTCTAGAATTAGGGTTTTAGGTTAATTGTATCTTAGATTTAGGGTTTAATTCTTGCTTTTATCTACTTTTTCTTTATAATTTCTTGTTCTTACATCTTCATTCTCTTAGTTTGTAGTGTTAACTTCCCCTTTTATGCCTCTTTTTATGTTTATGAATTCTTGTTGGATTTGGTTTCCTTTTTAATGCAATTTATATTTTATGTTATTTTATTGTTGATTTGAGTTGTTATTGTTATTTTCTTTCAATTAGTAGTTGTAGAATTTATTTTCCTTGCACTTTATTATGCTTGCCTTTTATGCCTTCCAATTGTTTGACAAAATTCTTGGTTGGATTTTAGAGTAGATTTTTCTTCTCTTGACTTGGGTTGAGTAATTGGAGAGTCTTGAGTTATCAAACTCTTTTGTTGATTGATAATTGGAAGTTGCTAATTGACTTGAATGCCACTAAAGCTAGTCTTTCCTTAGGATTTGACTAGGACTTGTGGACAAGAGCCAATTCCATCCACTTGACTTTCCTTCATAGTTAGAGGTTAACTAAGTGGGAGCAATGGACAATTCTTGTCGCAATTGATGATGATAATGAGGATAGGACTTCTAGTTCTCATCCCTTGCAAGAGCTTTCTTAGTTGTTAGCTTATTTCTTTTGCTATTTACATTTCTTGTTCTTTATTACAAAAACCCCAAACATTCCTTCATAGTCAATAATAAAGCACTTCATTATAATTCCTAGGGAGAATGACTCGAGCTTTAAATACTTCGGTTTATTTTTATTGGGGTTGAACCAGTGACAACCATATTAACTTTGATGTGAGGATTCATTGTTGCTTTAGAACTATACTTGCAACGTAACTATTTTTGTGAAATTCTATACTGACAATTTTCTTATATCAGTCGTCGACGCGAACGCGTGAAGTTAGAAAAAGGAATATGACGCGTACGCGTGAAGAAAAATTTTGCGAAACGCACAGTTTTAGCACACTTGTTGTACGACTCTCGGGAATTTGTACTGGGGCAGCATTTAGGTGCGACGCGTGCGCGTCGGTCACGCCTACACATGGAAGGCTAGAAATGAAAATGACGCGTACGCGTCAGCGAGGCGCACGCGTGGGTTGGGTTGTGCGCCTGGCACCCCATCCGCATGATTTCGGCACAACTCTTTGGTTTTCACACCAGAGGTTGCAGCATTCAATATTTCGCGTGCGTGTCGGCCATGCGCGCGCATGGGACACCTTATTTTTTTTGAACCAACAAGCTATCAAATTAATGCCAAACATTATTAAACAGGTGAAACCACAACTTAAACCAAATAAACCCAACTAAAATTGAAAATTCAACTTATTACTAATATAAATAAAAGAGAAAATAAGAAGAATTTACCATGGTGGGGTGTCTCCCACCTAGCACTTTTAGTTAAAGTGCTTAAATTGGACATTTGGTGAGCTCCTTGTCATGGTGGCTTGTTCTTGAACTCATCTTGAAACTTCCACCAACGCTTGGACTTCCAATAAGCTCCAAAATTTCCAAGTAAATTCACCAAGCCTTGATAAAGTTCTTCACAAGCTTTGAGCTCCCAAAGTAATTCCTGTTGTATGCCGGTATCCGAAATCTTGTTTCTACACCCGTCTTTAAGTGGATCATCATTGTTCCAACCGGGTGGCAAGCAATCCAAATTCTCAATGAAGTACCAAACTCTTCTCTTAGATCCAACCAATTGATCACTAGTCCAACCCTCGCATCTAGCTCTTGAAATATCAACCTTGATGAGTCATGATTTGTAACTCCAACCCCTAAACATCCTTCTCTTATGCTTCATTCCACAAAGCCTCCTAAGTTGACCATCCGTTTCAAGCATACCATACTCAAGTGGGACAATAAAGCTAATAGAGATAAGTTTTACCCACTCAAATAAAGGTGTAGATGGCTACCTAGGTAGAGAAGTCTCCAACGATCTTGACAAAGCATATTCAACTCCCGTCCAACCTTGTCGAAGGACTTCCACTTTTTGAGAAGATTCTTCACTTTCAAGCTCTTTCCCACCAAATTCATCTAAATCTTCTCCGTCACTCAAACCATAAATATGAGGTTGAGAGAGATCTACCTCAATATTTTATCGGGAGAAGGTTCTTCAATCTCACGGAGTTCACTTGTGGATGCAAATTCATCACTAGGAGGACTTGATTCATGATCATCATCACCAAGGGAACTTGCCTCTGGATCTATTCCATCCAATTTTTCAAAGGGAATATGCCTTGGAGGTTGTACACTACCCTCCTCAACATTAATTTCAAGCTTCTTAGAGGAATACTCTACAACTCTAGATTCCCATGGAGGTTCAGCATCTCCTAAGTCTTCGACCCCTTCATCCTCTTCAACAATTACAGCTTCCTCCAATTGTTCCAATACAAAGTCACATTCTTCATTTTCCACCGGAGTTTCTAATTTCTCCTTCATGCTACGATCCTCATTAGATTCTCCACATGCGGCCATGGGAGTACTTTGAGTGTCGAAGCGTAGGGAGGCTAAATTATCTACTAGCTCGGTCAAGGTAGCTATGAAATCTAGTGTCGTTCTTTGCATCTCTCTTTGCCCTTGAAGAAGGATACCAAGAGTCTCATCCATTGAAGATTGGAGTGGATATGAGGGTTCATTGCTTGGGAGGAAGGGTTCACGATAGGAAGGTGGTTCATCGTGATAAGGAGGTGGCGATTCAACACTCTCCATCTTTTCCACTTGTGGCACAACACACTCCAGTCCCTTGTTCTCAAGTTGAGATTCCAAGATCTTCTTCATGCTCCGCTCTTCGGTTGACTTTTCACATTCATCCGTTGAAATGCTTTGTTTGTTGCATGAGTCCCATGGGTCGATGGTGGCTCTTGTGTTGGCAATGTTAGCCATGAGAGCTTCGTGTGCTTTTCGGCCTTCCTCTCGCTCCATTTGATGGATGGTCGCTTGAAATCGATCCATTGCTTCCTTAAAATGATCTCGTGGCTCTTGTTCCACTTGGCTAACATAATTAGGATCATATTGCTCTTGGATTGATGGATATGGACATTCCCCTATAGAGGGTTGTGGTGGAAAGGAAAATTCATCTTGTGGTTGAAAGTTCGCATACATTGGAGGTGGTGTATATTGAGGTGGTGGTTCTTGGGAGTAATTGGATTGGAATTGGGGTGGCTTTATATATGGTTCATATGGCTCGTAAGGCAGTTGGTATAGTGGATATAGGTTAGGGTCATATGGAAGTGTTTGATTGTAAGGGGCTTGTGAGTATGGTGGTTGAGGGCTATATTGAGGAGGGGGTTCATAGGCATATGGTGGTGGTTGTTGGTAGTCACAAGGATGTCCACCATAGCCATTGTCTTGGTATGCATCATGGAATGGTTGTTGCTCATAGTACATTGGAGGAGGTTGTTGCCAAGAGGGTTGATCAAATCCTTGTGGCTCCTCCCATCTTTGATTGTCCCATCCTTGATGCAAGCCTTCATTGTAATCTCCACTTCCTACAATATAATTGTAACCCCAATCATAGCCAAAAGGGTAAGAATTCATGATAGCAAGAGGAAAAAAAACAAATACTAACAAAGACTAATGAAAATAAACTCCTAAAACTAGCAAAAACTAACAAAGAAACAAAAGGCAAACATATTCGCAATATTCACAATGACCAATAATAAGGCACACATTTACAATTCCCCGGCAACGGCACTAAAAATTTGACAGAGAAAAAACGTCGGTAAAGATTTTCACAAAAATATCGCATTGCAAGTATAGTTATAAACCGACAATTAAACCTCAATCAATGTTTAGATTGTTTGTCACAAATACAAACCCAATAAAATTAACCGAAGTATTCAAACCTCGGGTCGTCTCTCAAGGAATTGCAGGGAAGTGTATTTACTATTGATTATGGGAAAACTTTTTTGGGGCTTTTGAATTAAGAGACAAGAAAGTAAAAATGGTAAGAAAATAAAGTAATAATTACGAAAGCTCTTAACAAGGAAAGAGGATTAGAAGTCATATCCTTATTATCATTGTCAATTGTGATGGTTAATGTGAATTGCCTTCACTTAGTTAACCTCTAACCATTGGAGAAAGGTCAAGCGCATACAATCAACTTGAGTTTACAAGTCTTAGTCAACTCATAGTGAGAGACTAGATTTAGTGAAGTTCAAGCTAACCGGCAATCTTCAATCACCAATCAACAAAAGACTTTTGATAACTCAAGAGTCTCTAAATAATCAATCCAAGTCAAGAACATAAAAATCTAAATTAAAATCCACCCAAGCATTTTATCAAACACTTGGAAGACACAAAATAAAAGCATAGAAAAATAATAAGAGAATGTAAAATCTAAGACCAACAATTACAAAGAATCAATAATAACAAATGAAGAAAGAAGCAATAAACATGAAATACCTCAAATTGCATTAAAAGGAAATTGAATCTAACATGAAAAGTTTATAAACTAAATTGGGAAAATAAAGAAATCAACAAGAGAAGATAAACTAAGATGCTACAATAATAGAATGTAGAAGATAAACTAAATTAAAGCAAGATAGAAATCTGAATTGGAGAAGAAATAAAACTAAAAACCCTAAAACTTAGAGAGAGGAGAGAGCCTTTCTCTCTAGAAAACTACATCTAAAACCTAAAATTGTGAATGAATGAAAAGTGAATGATTCCCCCCATTCATCCCACTTTGCAGCCTCTAATATTCATTTTCGGCCTTGAAACTGGGTCCAAATCAGCCCAGAAATCGCCCGCAGCGAATTCTGTTAATTGCAGCACGTGACGCTTGTCATGCGTATGCGTCAGCCATGCATACACGTCGCTTGACTTTTCACTGGCCACACGTAGGCGTCAGCCACGCGTGCGCATCATTTGTCTGCTGCACCAGTCACGCGTACGCATCGTCCATGCTTGCGCGTTGCTACCAAATTCTGAAATACTTGATTTCTTGTGTTCCTTCCACTTTTGCATGCTTCTTTTCCATATTCTAAGCCATTCCTGCCGTATAAACCCTGAAAACACTTAACAAACATATCAGGACATCGAATGGTAATAACAGAGGATTAAAAATTAGCAATTTTAAAGCCAAAGAAGCATATTTTCAATTGTAGCACAAATTCGGAAGGATTTATAAAACCGTACAATTTATATGAATAAGTGTAGGAATAGTTGATAAAATCCACTCAATTCAGTACAAAATAAATCATAAAATAATGGCTCATCAACAAGGTCAGATCTTTCAGATCGGAGAATGATGCTCAGGAGCTTTTTCTTTCTTGTTCCTTGAGGTAGATTTTCCACCTTTTGGAGCCATGGAGAGTGAACAAGTGAAAAAGAAAAGCGTTCCCACACCAAACTTAAAAGCTTTGCTCATCCCGAGCAAAAAAGAGGAAGTAGAGGGAGGAGTATGTCTGAGAACTGGGGCGTGGGAGAAAGGTGTTCCTTGAGTTCCACCTTTTGGAGCCATGGAGAGTGAACAAGTGAAAAAGAAAAGCGTTCCCACACCAAACTTAAAAGCTTTGCTCATCCCGAGCAAAAAAGAGGAAGTAGAGGGAGGAGTATGTCTGAGAACTGGGGCCTGGGGCGTGGG